>NC_041373.1:15468816-15478816 GCF_900634415.1 Cottoperca gobio | reverse complement strand
AAGGCCAGGAGTCCAAACACAGGCAGCGTGAGGACGGCACAGGCCCCTGCAAAAACGCCCCGCAGACCCACATAGTCCTGGTACAAAACACAAGTTACACCAGCTCACCTTCTTATTTTATATCGCTTCCTACGACAGATGGAGGTTACAGGTACTTACGATGAGAATGCCCACGCCGGCTGAGAGGATCAGTGAGCTGTCATAAACAGCCCCGGCGATATAGGCCGCCTCCTTCTGACTGTAGCCATCGTACTTATCCTGAATGAACTTACTGGACAGGGAAATAAAACAGCAGTATGTTTTTAATATGCTGTGGAAGTACATGGTAAAACATAGTATATATATATATATATATATTTTTTTTTAAATATCTATATATATATTTTTTAAATGTATTTATTTTTTGGCAGCAAGGCCTTAAAAAAACATTTAAATGTAAATTATATGCACGTGTGTGTCGATAGCTAACCTGGCATCTGCGATGAAGGGGAAGATGCCGTTGTAGAAGAACATAATGGTGAGAACCAGCAGCCAATATCTTAGCGAGAGGAGCTTCACATCCTGAATCCTCTACACGCACACACACACACACACACGATATAGTCGTTAATGGACATTTAAACAATGGAACTGAAGCCCCCCTTTGCACTTGGAGTTGGAGACAGGTTTGTTATTGAGATATATTGTTCGTACCACTTTGCGGGACTGCTCTTGGATGGCGCCATCGAGACCCAGCTGCCTCATTCCGATCTTGTCCAGGGCACTGACTAGGACGGCCGACACAAAGCCCAGCACACACAGTAGTGCACCTAGAAAGCATCATTTAGTTATTATTCAGTCACACCATTAACATGGTGTCTCTATCCCCTTTATTATGCATCACCTACCACCCCAGAGTGTCCATTGCATGCCATATTGCTCCTCAAAGTTCTGTGTGAGGAAGAAGTTCAGGACTGAACCCAGGCGAGAGAAAGCCAGGGTCACACCGAACGCCAAGGCCAGCTCCTTCCCTTTGAACCAGAAGGCTGTGATGCGGCTCTGAACAACTGATACAGGAAGTCAAAGAGAAGAGCAGGTTTAACAGCGTTCCTGTGAGCGGACACCACAGTGTGTATGTACGTGACTTTTGAAAGGTGGCCTTACTGGTCAGAGATCCATTGCCCGATCCAAACAGCAGTCGGCCGGTGAGCATCAGTGGCAGCAGATAGGGAGTCCCTTTGAAGTGGGAGCCCAGTGCAAACAGCGACGAGCCCAAAACACACAGGAAAGAGAAGAGAAATATTCCAACTGCAGAGAGGAGGAGAGGGGAATCAATTCACCACGAGTTACCAGGAATCAGTTCTTTGATTTGCAGATAACATATTGGTAGACGTACTGCGGTTTCCTAATTTGTCAATCAGGAACCCCGCCATGATCACCACGACTGCATTCCTGTTGATGGGAGAGAAAAGAATCAACTGTAGTTTTCTGATGGGCCATTCAACGGTATATTACAGTCAATGTGCGTGTGAACTTACGTCCAAGCATAGATGGCATAAAGAAGATTGTACTGCTGAGGGTTCATCCCCAATCCCAGCACACAGTCCACTGTGCCATTGATCACTGTTGCATTGGGACACGTCAGGTTCTGTCAGGTGAGGGGAAGCCGGTGGTTTCAGTTATTATGTAACTAGCCACAAACTGAGGACAAACTTTGGAGTTCTGACACTAAACTACAATGATCTTGTTGAGATGATTTGGGGAAATCATTTGATTCTGATGTATCTTTAAAGAGACCTCTGGCTTACCCCTTGGAACTGATCCTGCAAAACACTGGGGATGTCGAAGCAGAAGTAGGAGCCAAAGGTCAGCAGACAGTTGAAGAACAGCACCACAAAGCGGTAATACGCTGTAGAAAACAACATAAAGAGAGGATCGTTGGTTTCTCCTGGCTGTTCGACTTCACGTTTAATGAAAGTCAGAATGAAACATGGACAAGAAGAACAGATACAGACACCACCGGACACTTGTATTCACATACAGCAATAGCAGCAAGCTGGTATATATTGAATTTAATATCTACAGAATATGTTAGACATATTTAAAAACAAAATATATTCTATTTTCTAATAATACATGTGTCAGATATGGATCACCTAGCTATACAATCTTCTCATTCTGCACAGAGAAGAATAAAAGTGGAATAACAAATAATAAGAAAAACTGCTTGTGTACGTTTCCTTTGGGGGTATTTCGTGTTTACCTCACTGGGAAAGTAAACTGTTTGTGTGGAGCATTAGCTCAACTCATAATTAATTCATGACATAGCAAACAGTTACTGCTAACGTCACGGTTTGGGCAGCTTCCCGTTTAGTCACACGCGCTCTTCTAACGACACTTGGAGCAGAAACTGCTGAGTTGGTGTTTCAGTGGCCCAGTTTATCAGGGAAGTATTATGAAGGGTTACGACAAAGGTCTGGTGCTTAGGCTAAGCTAAATATAGGGACTGTAGTATTTCTGTGAAATAAAACCAAAGTCAGACGTACCTTTCTCCGCCGGCTGCGTCATGGTGAGCAATAAGAGACAGTGGCTATAAAAGAAAACAGTCTTTAGTGTTGTTTACATGAGACAGCTGATCAGCAGGCTTTAACCTTCTTCTTCTTTGTATTTGACAGACGCTGCAATGGCGTATTGCTGCCCTCTAACGTTACTGTTTGTTAAATGATTATATATATTTGTTATACTGTCCAATACTGTGCAGATATTGAGTAAAAGCAGCTGCTGCAGTTGCTCCCAGGTCTGTGAACAGCTTCCTCCCTGAAGAGAGTCGCACCATTTGTACTTTTTCACATTTCTGCACTGCCTATGTTAATGCTACTAACATAGAAACTTTACAAATCCAGGCTCTAGTCTGAATCTTTTCTGCTCTCGTGTGTGAGATTCCCTTGTGACGTTACTTTCTCGCACCAGAGACAGAAGGAAAAACAAAGGACAGGTTTTTTTCTAGGGCAGATTAAACCCTTTACAAAAGCCCTTGTTATCTATGAGGGCTTGTAGTTCAGAAGGTTAAACATTACCTGCTGTTGGATTTTGACTTTTCAAAATCGTGTTGCTCCTAATAAACAGGCTTTTTTTGTCTGCAGCGCTAACCTTATACATGAGTCTTGAGTCTCCATATGTGTAGTGGACTGATCAAAAAAAATTCAATCATTTATTATATAGAAAGAGGAAATAGCAACGCCAGACATATTATTATGTATGTGCAACATTATGGGTTTGTGGACAAAGCTTTATTCTGTATACTGTGGAGATAATATCATAGTGGTACATATACAAAAACATTCAGCCAAATGACACTACACATAAGGAAGTGAACATATTACCCGACATCTCTGTAGGTATACTCCAACTTCTCAACACAGGAGGTTCGTTGTGGGTTGATGAACGGGCAGACGGTCCATCAGGGAATGTTTAGGATAACGGTAGAGGACCTCTGAATCTCTACCATCTTCAATAATTACATGCGCCTCACAGAGTTCTCCTCTTGCCCGGTCCAAAACTACCAATTTCATACTGTGGCTGGATCCGAGATCCTGCCCAGGCTACTGAGGTTGAGGAGCCGACCAGACATGTGTGCCGTCGGCTCTCGTCCACACAGTTAGGTCTGCAGATTGACACAGTGAGAAACCATAAAGCAAATGTCAGGTCGGTTTTTAAACGCCTGTTGTTGAAGTAGGTGTACTATGTTGCTCTCTAAGGAGGCTTGTGATCAGCAGGTGGTGTGAGTTTCCGTCAGGCAGTCAAAGACCTGCCAAAAGCCCCTTCAAGAGTTAAGTGATGTATATTTTAGGTATCTTCGTGGGGTAAACAGAGGATCTGAGCTCAAGGCAGTCTCGACAGGTAACCTTTCCCTCCAGTTCAGTGACTTGACATGGCAGCATCTTCTAGTAATGTCATGATGGGGCACTCATTTTAAGGAAGATTATGAAGCTGTATGTATCATTCAGTTATGTATGCAGTTTGCAATCGAAGTTATTAAATTGCACATGTCTGATACAAATCTAGAGTTTCTGTCTGATCTTGTTGGAGTTCGGATTATGATGAAACAAGGACCAATGGACACAAAAGTATAATTCTGCAGCAAATATACAAAAAAGGTTTTTTTTTACTTCTCAGTTTATGTATAGCGGATTGCAGGTCTTTGAACGTGAGCTTTAGAGCAGGTTTTCCACATGTAACTGGCACAGGCGTAGGAGATGGGATGTGCATCATCAACCTGGAGCTTAGAGTATTTGGGACAGCAGCGTTATTCAAGGCCAGACAAATCTGTCTCGATCAGTTTAGGCACTTTTATTGCATCATCAAATTTCAATGATAAAAACTACTAGACGGCACATTTTCTGTAAAACATACTCCAATCGTCACTTTCACCTTTCGAGGTAATGAAAAAATACAGGGTTACCTGAGGAAGGTGAAAAAGAAAAGGTAAGAGAAAAGACATCAAAAGCCAGGGGGAGCAGAAATAGGGAGATTGATGTAGAGAGTATAAGACAGACTATATAGTACTATAAGAAGTAGTAGTAACGAAACTACGAGAATAATACATAAGAGAGAGAGAGAAGAGAGAAAGAGAGAGAGAGAGAGAGAAGAGATAGCAGAGATAGATAGAATAAAGAGAATATAGATATAGAGATAAGAGGAGAGATGAGAATAGAGACATAGAATAGAGTAGAGAGACATCTATATGCAGAGAGAGATAGAGAGAGAGTATACATATAGAGTATAGGTAATAGACATATAGTAAAGAATTAAATATAAAATAGATATATGTAGATTACTATAATATATTATATTATATTACATAATATATATATATATATACATATATATATATATATATATATAATATATATATACATATATATATATACATATATATCAAATATATAATATACAACATACTATACAACCATTATATGTTGGTGATGTTGGTGTTATAATAAGTAAATTACAGAGGAGAGAGAAGAAGAGAGAGATGAAAAGGGGGGAGGAGAGAGAGAGAGAGAGACGAAGAGAGAGAGAAGAAGAAGAAAAAGAGAGAGAGAGAAGACATAATTGAGGAGAGAGAAGAGAGAGAGAGGAAGAGAGAAGGAGAGAGGATATAGAGAAGAAAAAAGAAGAGAGAGAGAAGAGAGAGAAGAGATGACGAGGAAGAAGAAGAAAAAGAAAAGAGAGAGAGAGAGAGAGAAGAGAGGAGGAGAAGAAGAGAAGATGAGAGAAAATGACGATAGAGAGAGAAGAGAAGAAACAGAACATAGAGAGAGAGAGAGAGAGAGAAGAGATAAAGAGAAGAGATAGAGAGAGAGAGAGCAGAGAGAGAGAGAGATAGAAGAGAGATAAGGAGGAGGAAAGAGAAAGAGAAGAGAAGAGAGAAGTAGAGAGGAAGAAAGAGAAAGAGAGGAGAGAGAGATAGAGATGGAGAGAGGAGAGAGAAGACAGAGTAGAGAGATAGATAGAAAGATAGAGGAGAGAAGAAAAAAGTAGAGAGAGAGAGAGAGAAAGAAAGAGAGGAGAGAGAGAGAGAGAAGAGTAGAGAGAGAGAGAGAAGAGGAGAAGAGAGAAAGAGAGAGAATATAGAAGAGTAAAGAGAAAGGACAAAAAAGATAGAAGAGAGAGAGAGAGGAGAGGAGGGGAGAGGAGAGGGAGAGATGGGGGATGAGAGAGAAGAGAGGGGAGGAGAGAGACAGAGAGAGGAGGAGAGCGGAGAAAGAGAGAGAGAGAGAGACGAGGAGGGGGAGAGAGAGAGAGATAAAAAAAAGACAAAAAAGAGAGAGAGAGAAAGAGAGAAAAGAGAGAGAGAGAGAGAGAGAGAGAGAGCAGAAAGAAAGAAAGAAAGAAACCGAGAGAGAGAGAGAATAGAGAGAACAGAGAGGAAGATAGAGAGAGAGAGAAAAGAAGAGAGAAGAGACAGAAAGAGAGAAGAGAGGGAGGACGAAGAGAAAGAAGAGAGAGAGAGAGGAACAGAAGAGAGAGAGAGAGAAAGGAAAGAGGAGAGATAGACAGATAATAGAGAAGAGAGAAGAGAAAGAGAAAGAGAATAGAAAAGAGAAGATGCAGAGAGAAGAGACAAGACGAGAGGAACGAGAGAGAGAGAGAGAGAGAAAGAGAGAGAGAGAACAGAGAGAGACAAGAGAGGAGAGGAAAGAGAGAGGAGAGAGAGGAGAGAGCGAGAGATAGAGAGAGAGAGAAAACAAGACGAGAGAAAGAGAGGAGACGAGAGAGTAGAGAGAGAGAGAAGAGAGAGATAGAGGAGAAGACGTAGAAAAGAGGAGAGAGAGAGGTAGAAGAGAGAGATAGAAGAGAGAGAAATAGATAGCATAGAGATGAGTAGGAGGAGATGAGAGTAGGAGAGAGAGACAGAGAGGAAAGAGAAGATAAAGTAGAGAGAGAAAGAGAGATGAGAGAGATATAGAGATATAAAATATATATATATAGGTAAAGTAGTAGTATATACATGGATATATAGAGATAGCACACATATAATGATATTATACAGCATATATATTATATAGTAAAGGTAGCGAATCAGAAAAGATAGATATAAAACATAGATGATATAAAAACAATTATAATAGAATACAATATACTATACTAATATACATAGATACTATACGATACTTCATAGACTTACAATATACATATATACAGATACAGAATATACATATATATATATACTTACAATATATACAATATACATATACATATATCATATACACATATATATGTATATATATAATATATATATATATATATTTTTTTTTTTTTGTATATGATAACTCATGCCACAAATAGACAGCAGGAAAATGTGTACAGGCTTTTAAAAGAATTACGAGGTAAAATTAGGTTATACCTAAAAACATGTTACCCCCATTACTTGTGTTGCTGCCATATTTTCCTTTGGCTATTTTTAAAAGTGGCCAAATTCTTGCAGTCGTGACATATAAGGATGTGATATTAAGCCGACTGTTATCATAAAAAAGGTTTCTGATAAACTAGTTACTTACGAATTCAGGAAACAGTTACTAATTGAGCTTGCTGTCTATGCTTTGCAAAACATGTAAAGAGCTCCACCTACTGGCTGTAACATGATAATATGATTGTCGTGCTGCGTATTTAGGGGAAAGTACAAAACGTTATGTTGAGTATGTCTTTTTCGATTGGTGGTGCTGGCAGCAGTAAACGTGCTCCTGACATGGTACCAAGACAAATGTAGATATCCAGCTCTCTGATTTATTGACACGTTGCACCGATTGTCAAAATGTGAAACAGCATTAGTTTTGGACCGGCTTTTGGCAATGTGTGAAATCAGATTCCCTTTATTTAAAAAACAAAGTAAGTTAAAGTCTATTCCTATGAACAGTACATGTAGAGCATCATAACCAATAAAAAAAACATTTTGACAGCATTGTTGGTTAAACTCACAGCCCCCCCCCCCCTCAGTTATGGCATACAGTTGATCGCTATAAAAAGGATATAAAAAAAGTTAGATTTTTTGACTTACACAACAATACCTGCTTCACATTAGATCAATGTATATTGATACTATTTGGGTTGTAAATAATACTGGTTAAGAGAATTGCATTCATTCTGTATTATTAAACTGCTCCGTTATCGCTTAGAGTGAAGCACCCACAACAGTACAGTATGGAGGCCACAGTTGAGTGAGGTGTACAATAAACCAAGTACCCATTTAAACAAAGTGGTACATAGAAAAAAATGCTATTAAAAAGAGAAATGTAAGGGTAAAGTTTTAAACAAAATGTTCTGAGGTGTATTAGAACGGATCTGACCGCCCCTCGCCCTCCTCCTGCTCCTCCTCCTCACTTTGCTCTTCCCTCCCCTGGTTGGCGGGCTCTCATGTCGAGAAGTCTCTCTGCGCGCTGCTTGACCTCTTTGGGTCGTCTTGTCAGGGTCCGGCCCTGCAGGAAGACAAACATGGTGAAACAACATGTATCCCGTACTTCAAGTCAGCCACAGACAGACCGACAACGGCCACATAGAGAAACAGTGAAACAGACTTGAGACGTCTGACATGTCTGTGGTCGGCGATGTTGAGCAGCACCGATGACGTGCAGATGGCAGTGAGGTGTTGGCCAACATGAAGATCATCATCCTTGCCAACGCCACAACGGAATTTAGTTTCACTGGTTTCAGGAAATGAAGAGAAAACAAGAGCAGGGGTAGAGTAAGAAATAACAAATGACGCATGGAGCATGAAGTGCACTGCCCAAAGGATCTTACCTAGACTTATGCCCAAAAATCTCCCAACAGACCAGATTGGACACCCCAATCCCGACCAATCTGTACGACGTGGCCAGCGACCATAGCTGTTCCAGAGTCGCCTGAGGCACCACGAGGGGAGGATGACGGCCACATGCTTTGACTGAATACAGACATATAGTTTTTAAATGTTGTCAGTGATTATTTGTTGTATTTGTTAAACATTGGCTTTCTTTGATTTCAACTACAGCAGCAAATGAGTAGGTGACTCCCAGCCATATGGTGGAGACGAGAGGAGCGACAAAGGTGAAGGCAGGAGTTCCAAAACACAGGCAGCGTGAGGACGGCAAGGCCCCTGCAAAACGCCCCGCCGACACACATAAGTCATGGTACAAAACACAAGGTACAACCAGCGCACCTTCTTATTTTATATCGCTTCTACGACAGATGGAGGTTACAGGTACTTACGATTGAGAATGCCCACGCCGCTGAGAGATCAGTGAGCTGTCATAAACAGCCCCGGCGATATAGGCCCCTCCTTCTGACTGTGGCCATCGTAACTTACCTGAAATGAACTTACTGGACAGGGAAATAAAAACAGCCGTATTGTTTACGTTGAGAGCGCTGTGTGGACACCCAGCATACAAATAGATAACTCGATGCATGAGCTTCGTCTTTCCTTTTTTTTCCACTTAGAGTTTTGCGACAAAAACGTCAAAACAAATTCACCTTTTAACCAGATACCAGCAACACAGGATATACCCCTCAGTACCTCTCAGCTGCACTAACATGAATGAGTTGTGTCGAAATGTATTCGACCCAAACAGGAAGAATGCCTCATACGTACAGCTTGAAGGGGAAAGGTTTTCTAAACTGTTCAGCCTCGTGAATATGGAGTAAATTGAGTCAAGCTCCATCGGTATGTGGCCCCATGTCTGCCCCCACAACAGGAGAGATGAGTCACTATGGTAACAAGCATGAGGTAACAAAC
This sequence comes from Cottoperca gobio, assembly GCF_900634415.1. NCBI lineage: Eukaryota > Metazoa > Chordata > Actinopteri > Perciformes > Bovichtidae > Cottoperca > Cottoperca gobio. Next base: position 15,469,566 of record NC_041373.1, on the reverse strand, counting down.
TAGATTAAGAGACCATTCTTCCCGAAGGTTTAAAATAAAGCTCACTGTAACTGATTGTAATCTCTAGTTAAGTCTGATACATAAATAAATATGCAAACAGCTTCAGTTTTAGAGAAGCAACAAAGGATATAAATGTTACTGTAACTTAGAAATAACTTAGAAAAGACACTGTGTGATAGTAATCACAGAAAATCTGATTTCAGAAAATCGTGTGAGTTGCCAAAATCCCAGTGGGAATGTAACCCGTTGTTTTGGACATGGCACGCCAACAATGACTGAAAATGCAGCCAAACTGGCCCGGTCCGATAACGCCTCAGATATTTGTTAATGACGGAGCTGTGATGCCAACACAACAACATCACATTAATACTCCTACTGTTTAGAGATGTTTTGTTTTGTTGTAGATTGACTGATGGAGTAGGACAAGTTATACATCGTCGTTTTTGCTCTTGTGTAAATGGTAAAACTCAAGTCTTCACGTGGACATATTTTAGGAGTCCAAAAAGTAATCTGCTCTTTCTTGATCTCTCCCAGAATGTGAAGCTGATATGGTGTCAAGTATTAGCAAATGGTAGATTTAGAAAGACAGCAAATAGAGAGAGAAACCTGAGACGGACAGCTAATCTCACAACCCACTATCTCCAGCTATGAAAATCTGCATCTGTGTGTGTGTGTGTGTGAGGAGTGTGTGAGTTTCTATTTCCAGAATCTTTATGTCGATGTTTAAATATATCTCATTCTAATGTAATG
>NC_041373.1:15298816-15461316 GCF_900634415.1 Cottoperca gobio | reverse complement strand
AAACAATGGAACTGAAGCCCCCCTTTGCACTTGGAGTTGGAGACAGGTTTGTTATTGAGATATATTGTTCGTACCACTTTGCGGGACTGCTCTTGGATGGCGCCATCGAGACCCAGCTGCCTCATTCCGATCTTGTCCAGGGCACTGACTAGGACGGCCGACACAAAGCCCAGCACACACAGTAGTGCACCTAGAAAGCATCATTTAGTTATTATTCAGTCACACCATTAACATGGTGTCTCTATCCCCTTTATTATGCATCACCTACCACCCCAGAGTGTCCATTGCATGCCATATTGCTCCTCAAAGTTCTGTGTGAGGAAGAAGTTCAGGACTGAACCCAGGCGAGAGAAAGCCAGGGTCACACCGAACGCCAAGGCCAGCTCCTTCCCTTTGAACCAGAAGGCTGTGATGCGGCTCTGAACAACTGATACAGGAAGTCAAAGAGAAGAGCAGGTTTAACAGCGTTCCTGTGAGCGGACACCACAGTGTGTATGTACGTGACTTTTGAAAGGTGGCCTTACTGGTCAGAGATCCATTGCCCGATCCAAACAGCAGTCGGCCGGTGAGCATCAGTGGCAGCAGATAGGGAGTCCCTTTGAAGTGGGAGCCCAGTGCAAACAGCGACGAGCCCAAAACACACAGGAAAGAGAAGAGAAATATTCCAACTGCAGAGAGGAGGAGAGGGGAATCAATTCACCACGAGTTACCAGGAATCAGTTCTTTGATTTGCAGATAACATATTGGTAGACGTACTGCGGTTTCCTAATTTGTCAATCAGGAACCCCGCCATGATCACCACGACTGCATTCCTGTTGATGGGAGAGAAAAGAATCAACTGTAGTTTTCTGATGGGCCATTCAACGGTATATTACAGTCAATGTGCGTGTGAACTTACGTCCAAGCATAGATGGCATAAAGAAGATTGTACTGCTGAGGGTTCATCCCCAATCCCAGCACACAGTCCACTGTGCCATTGATCACTGTTGCATTGGGACACGTCAGGTTCTGTCAGGTGAGGGGAAGCCGGTGGTTTCAGTTATTATGTAACTAGCCACAAACTGAGGACAAACTTTGGAGTTCTGACACTAAACTACAATGATCTTGTTGAGATGATTTGGGGAAATCATTTGATTCTGATTGTATCTTTAAAGAGACCTCTGGCTTACCCCTTGGAACTGATCCTGCAAAACACTGGGGATGTCGAAGCAGAAGTAGGAGCCAAAGGTCAGCAGACAGTTGAAGAACAGCACCACAAAGCGGTAATACGCTGTAGAAAACAACATAAAGAGAGGATCGTTGGTTTCTCCTGGCTGTTCGACTTCACGTTTAATGAAAGTCAGAATGAAACATGGACAAGAAGAACAGATACAGACACCACCGGACACTTGTATTCACATACAGCAATAGCAGCAAGCTGGTATATATTGAATTTAATATCTACAGAATATGTTAGACATATTTAAAAACAAAATATATTCTATTTTCTAATAATACATGTGTCAGATATGGATCACCTAGCTATACAATCTTCTCATTCTGCACAGAGAAGAATAAAAGTGGAATAACAAATAATAAGAAAAACTGCTTGTGTACGTTTCCTTTGGGGGTATTTCGTGTTTACCTCACTGGGAAAGTAAACTGTTTGTGTGGAGCATTAGCTCAACTCATAATTAATTCATGACATAGCAAACAGTTACTGCTAACGTCACGGTTTGGGCAGCTTCCCGTTTAGTCACACGCGCTCTTCTAACGACACTTGGAGCAGAAACTGCTGAGTTGGTGTTTCAGTGGCCCAGTTTATCAGGGAAGTATTATGAAGGGTTACGACAAAGGTCTGGTGCTTAGGCTAAGCTAAATATAGGGACTGTAGTATTTTCTGTGAAATAAAACCAAAGTCAGACGTACCTTTCTCCGCCGGCTGCGTCATGGTGAGCAATAAGAGACAGTGGCTATAAAAGAAAACAGTCTTTAGTGTTGTTTACATGAGACAGCTGATCAGCAGGCTTTAACCTTCTTCTTCTTTGTATTTGACAGACGCTGCAATGGCGTATTGCTGCCCTCTAACGTTACTGTTTGTTAAATGATTATATATATTTGTTATACTGTCCAATACTGTGCAGATATTGAGTAAAAGCAGCTGCTGCAGTTGCTCCCAGGTCTGTGAACAGCTTCCTCCCCTGAAGAGAGTATTTCCTGCACTGGATGAGGATAAGTCTCCACACACACATTTGCCATCTGGGTGTTTCCCAATCAGAGCCAACCCACTCCTAAACCTGCAGAGCCTAAGCCTCAGTCTGGCTGTGACCTCTGCATCTTTTCTATTGCAGACAAACATGTAACAAGTCACATTAACGCTCATCTTAGTGACATCTTTACTTTTCGGATTTAAGTGTTTTGTGCAATTTTTACAATACGAGTCAATAGTAAAAGACATATTTTAATTGTGTGCATTGTGTATATTAAATGTTTTCTATCACTATTTAAGTTTGAAATTAAATTACAACTAAATAAGGGATCCATTTGCAAAGCAAAGCATGACATTAAAATATAATCTGGTATAAAACAATATTGTTATGTTTTGCCAAATTCATTTTGGATGCACGATTAACCTCCATATTCATGTGTTGCTTGTCAAATCCCTTTATCAACACAAATCAATCAAAGTTTCATTAATATTAAAATCTTTAAAAAACACAATGGAACAAAAAGTATCAACCAAAAGCATCAAATAGATTTCGCTTTTCGATAAAAGTGTGTTTCCTGTTTCCAGGGGGTTAAAATGGTAATATATATTCCGCGGTTTTTTGTGTAATCGTTTGTCCCTCGGCGGACACCATCGAGGTGATACTCGCTGTTCCACCTGTGTGTTGCACGCAACAACAACAACAACAACAACACATGGTTTAATAATGCGTTAATAATGATTATGTCTTGAACATATGAAATGTCTGAGTTGCGGAGAGCGAAAACATGGGAAGTATCTGAATCTGAGGAAAGCGATGCTGAGACAAAGCCCGATGAGAGCAGTCAAATAGTAACAATCAGCACAGACTTAACAGAGGATCAGGGTTCAGACCACAAGTGCAACATCCTCTCATCGTCACACACACACACTGAGCCATGTCCATCTTCTGCTTTGTCTCCTCCGCGACCAGATGGACGCGCCACGCCGAGCCCTGCAAGAAAGCGCCGCACCAAGGAGGAGATGGAGGCGGACAGACAGACAGCCAGGGAGAGGAAGGAGGCGAGAGATGGACAGAGAGCAGCCAGAGCCCGGGAGAAGGAGGAGGAGAGACGGGAGCAGCAGAGGAGGAGAGAGGCAGCGGAGAACCTGAAGAGTCTGCGGCCAGAGAACTGCCTCAAGTGTCTGACAGTCTGCATAGATCCAGGTAAACCATGCTGCCTTCAGGTGCTGTCGGAAATTATTGTTTTCGTCGACTATATTGGGACTGCCTGTCAACTCAAAACTCAAAGGAATATTTGACTGAAATAATGATGATATGATATAATAATAATAATAAACAGGTGATATGATGTAACTCGTATATCGGGATTTTACTAAGTCTGTTGAAATAAATAATATTAGCTAATAAATCAACTCTTTAGGCAAAAACAAATGTATGCATTACAATTTGTATTTACAACCTACAAGCTTCAATGTCTGAGCCAACAAGGACCCCTTAAAGGCATCATGTGACCAGGTTATGACTTCTACAAAGAGGACAATATGCTGAAATGCTGCATTTCCTTAAGTGTGTTCTTCTATAAGCCTCTGTGTGTTATTGTCCAGCTCTTCTGCAAGAGGATGGCTCAGACATCTTGCTGGACGCCCTGGCTACCTTTGAGTGGAGGTTTAGCATCGAGAGCCAGCAGCTCCCACACAGCATCACCTGGACCAGAGACTTACCTCAGGTAGCCACCTCACGACTCTCGTAAATAATAATAAACATAAACATTTGATTTAATTGTGATATTTTGGCTGCATTGCATTTATTCATTTGCTGTGTTTTTAATTGCATGTTCTTACTTTATCTTCAGGGAGACGATGGCCCGGTGGACGAGGAGCAAGTGGTTGTGGTGCTGGGTCTGACGGTCTTCATGGACATGGTGATCTCTGTGAAGAAAGTAAGCAACCTTTTTTAAGATGTAATAAATCAACCTTGATGGCAGCGTACACGATGGCCCGTCTCCATTTGATTTTGTTGCCACTGCAGATGCTCGACAGCGACGAGGAGGAGACGGGGGCGGGGTCTCTCCTCGGTCCAATTTTGGAGTGTCTCAACCGGGATGCCAAGAAGGTGGTCACTCTCTTAGTGACGCACTCTCAGCTGGATTACAGGTGTGTGTACATGAATGTGGCCTCTGATAGACATATACTTTCTGATCTACTAACTTTATTAATCTTTGGTCAAATAAAACACACAACAGGACGTATTGGTTTACTTACCAACAGGGTCGATGCTTGTGGTGTACGTTCACTAGATGAGACTCTACCATTGGGTATGGAGGACATGGACGTCGAGGAGGTCAGTTTACTCTGTTACAGTTTGTTATTATCTGCCACTCAGAAGGTATAAGACATGCGCAGTCCTGCACACTTTAGGATGTATGAGCTGAGCTTTAAGTTTTAAGATGAGGGGTTTTTGCCTCTACAGGTCCTCGTGTACCTACAGCTCTGCAAGAATGTCTCGCTGGTGTTCCTTGATGGCTGGCAGGAGGTCACTAACCATGTGTGTGCCGTCACCAAGTCCTTATCAAAACGCCCTTTCAAGTACGCAGCCACTTTAGTCATTGTCACAATAACGAGACGAACGTTTCCTCACTTACAAGATGTTCTTTATGTCCTTCCAGACTGCTGACGGAGCGAGCAGAGCTGCCCTTCTGCGTGGACGGCTCATGGGCCAGCGGGGCTCGCGTCGAGAGGGACGGCTCGGGGCTGATCCAGGTGTGGAGCAGGCAGATCCAGCAGCTGAACAGAGTCAGCCCTGCTGTGGCCTCCACTGTGGTTGCTGCCTACGCGTCTCCTCAGCTGCTGCTGCAGGTACACCTGAGTGTGCTTCAGGATGGTAGATTGGTAGATTCACCAGCTGAGTAATTGTTATATAAATGATCATTTTGTTCTTTTTTAATACATAAAATCACAAAACAATTAGTTGTTTATGTCCTGAAGGAACTTCCTCAAGAAAATTAAAGTGTCCCGTGTTGTTTTCAGGCGTACCAGAGTTTGGGCGCAGAGGAGGACAGAAAGTCGCTGCTGGCTGGTCTCTTGGTGAGAAGTGCAGGTAAAGAGAGACGTGTCGGACCGGAGATATCAGCCCGAGTCTACCGCTGCTTCACAGCCCAGAACCCCCAGCTGGTCCTGGACTAATCCGTCCACTTGAGAACGTCAGCGCAGATTATTCTGGTCTGGAATGACACTTCATCACCACTTGGCTACTTGTGTGTTAATGTTGATGTTTAGAAGCTAAAAATAAGCCTCAGATATCATGTTGGCAGTGAAGGACTATTTATAATATGATGTATATACATTATTCTGTTTATACGTATGAATACAAGATGTCAGCGTGACCGGCATGATGTTTTGTTTGTGTGTGAAATAGCCATTAAAAATGAGCTGCAAGCAAACTTTTCATTTTCATTTTATTTTAAATGAGTAAGAAAGTTAATAAACAAAACTTTATATAGAAAAACAAATCTTACAGTAAAGCAAGAACACAACCGCTGTTGATATTCAAGACAAATGCTGATTACAAAACACTTTTACAAAAGTAATTTCCACAGTATCAAAACAACTTTTCTCCCCCCCCCCCCCCTGGAGGTTACACATGAGAATAACAAACATTAGGCCTTCCAAAGACAGTGACATATTATTATTATTATTATTATTATTATTATTAACCCCATCAGCTAAAATGCAACCGAATGACCCAGCTGTCACTCGACTTCTTTAAATGTCTCACATTCATTGACAAAGTTTCTTAATAGAAAAGTAACAATCACTCAAAGTAGAAATATTGGCTAAAAGATGAGCTTGCTCTTATCTCCATGATCTCCCAAAGGACAAGTTGATGGCAATGGTAGAACAGCTGTGTGCCAAACACGTTTTGACTACTTGGGTCATGTCCAGCGGCACCTCTTGCACTGGTAATCCTCCGGTTCAGAGCAGCAGCTGTCGTAGTCGCTGCCGGGAGGAGTCGGAGGGCAGTGGCGACTGCAGGGTCCAGTTTGAGGTGACATTTGACGGGGGCACTGGTATGCGACTGTGTCAAGAAAGGGGCTGGAGCAGGGGCTCGGGGAGGAGCAGGGGCTCGGGTTGGGGCTGGGGATGGGGCTGGAAGGCAGGCTCATCTCTTCCTGGAAATCCTCAAGCAAGTCCTCGTTCTGCTCCGAGGCTTCGGGGCTGCTGCTGAGGGTGAAGACCCAGCCGAGCCGTACGTGGAGGAGGGCGCGCAGGCCTGGGGGCAGCTCCACCGCGTTGAGCACGTCGGGGCAGCACGGCAACATTTGGCGGAGCCGGGAACAGCAAAGGTACTGCAGGGAGGTGGGTGTGTAGCAGGCACGGATCACCTTCATGCAGCTCTTAGCTGCTGTGGAGCACACCATGGGGTAGAACTTCTTGTTCTGCAGCCTTGTGGCAGCAACACCTGTCGTAGTGGGAGAGGATTTAAAACACTTCAGGATTGAGAAAAATGCAGTTTTCTTCTTCTAAGCATAAAAGAGCTGCTCGCATTGGAGAGCAACACGCACCTATGCAGTGCCGATTCTTGTAGAAGGTCAGGGTACCGTGCCAGGTGTCCAGGTGCACTCCTATGATGGAGCCTTGGCCAAACTGAGAGGAGAACTTCACTTTGTCCCCTTTGTGCTGGAGGAAACCTTAAAACAAATATAAGAAACAGATGGTTTTTTTTAGTCAATTACAAAAAAATAATACAAGTCGTGCATTTTAAAGCCTACAGAAGTATTATTAGCCTACAGAAGTATTAGCCTATTAGCTAAATGCATCTAAAGTATCAAAATGAACAGTATTCAATAACCCCTGTGAGTGATACGTTATCCTATAACATTATTAGAGTGTATGAATCATGCACAAGTTGAAGCTGGTCGAGGTGGAGGTGGAGTATTTCCCTTGACTACGTGTGCTTTTCACCACTGCTAGAGCCTCCAACAGGTTTCATCACTCTAACCTGTGTAGGAGAGCCCCCAACTGTCTTCATCGTGCCCCAGCAGGCTGCCGAAGCTGAATTGAAACTTCTCCAGGTTCACCTCTGACGTTCCAATTCCCACCATCTACACAGAGCAAGCAGTAAAAACAGGAGAAGTATTTCCATCTCTTCACTAGACGATATACACCTATCTATATCTAAACATCTTCAGGCCTGCTACTCACCATATCGGTGCCATAGACGGGAGAGGTCATCTTGACTTCCCAGAAGTGTTGGCCGTCTGCGAGCTCTTTGGTGCCGCGGATGGCAGCTGTGCCGCAGCTGTAGTCTGAGTGAAAGCTCACCTTCCTGTTGTCGCAGCCGAGGAAGGCCCCGGAAGACTTGAAGCGCTCGTCCCACTCCCAGTCGAAGTCTGGGAGCACGAACACGTCAACGTCTTTAGTAGTTAGTAGTTAAGATTTCATACTAATTGTTAGCTGAAATAACGTAAACTTAAAACCTACATGTTGTATTCTTTTGTTACATTATTTTATTATTAATTTATATTATTCTGTTTTTTTGTTATTTTATTAATGACTTATTTCATTGTTTATAAAGTTAGTTATTTTTTATTTTATTATTATTAATGTTATTTCACGCTGTTATACAAACTATTACTGATATTATTGCTTTTAAATTCATTTTATTACATTTTTATTGTTTCGCATTTATTGGTCTGAAATTATCAATTTGCCAAATGTGTTTTTGTCTTATCTGCACAATACAAAAACACTGATGGATTAATTGAACTATTGAATACGTAGTGATGTACTCACAAAAGCCAATTATAGTATATGTATGTTATACTTTCATAATACTGTGAAAGCCTCATATTCGTCCCAGATTCAACACTTCTCTGTTGTTCATGTGGTGTATTGCTGTATTTTGCTCACCCTGATCCTCCTCCCCACAGAGGCAGTCGCTGGTGACGCCGAAGCCCATTTTAAGCTCTTCCTGACGGTCACACTGGCAGAAAGACTCCCCTGTCACTGGTACTCTGCTGGGCGAGGCCACCACCTCAGACACGGCCTGAGAACTCTCCAGGTAATCCACCTCAGACTCCAAGTCGCTGCTCTTTTTGACACAAAGGGCATCTTGTAAGTTCCTACACGTGGCCATGGTCCAGAGACGTTGGCTTGGCAGCAGCGGGGAAAGGATTTAGATCCAGCGGAGAGAGTCTGAGTAGTCAACGCTTTCTAAATTCTACTGAATTCCCTGACGTAGCATCAATAAAAGAGCAACCTGAAAAAAGCCTGGATTGAAAAATCACAATCTTGCTACCTTGTACTCGACAATCCAAAGAAGGGCGAAATGAGAGCCATGTTTTAAAGACTCAAAAGCATATTCCCTAAAACCCTATTGGCTCCAGAGGTCATGTGTGCTTGCAAGTAAAATTAGACCCCTTCCAAAAATACTAAGCCTCCTTTCCTTGCCTTTGAAGACCGACTCACTTACACAGAGCCATTTCAGACAGGGGACAGTCCCAGTGGAAAACTACTGGCACTCAGGTAGAAATATTATGTCATATGTAGTCACACCAAACTTTTGGACTTCTTATCCACTGGTCTCTTTCTCCAGTCGTACCAAAAATAAATGTTATCTCCCACTGCTTTTTAAAATTCCATCTTTTTCTTCCTCTCCACAAACCCCGATGTCTCACCTGTGTCGTCGCCCGGCCTTCCCATTCCTCCCTGTCCGACGTCTGGATCACTGCCATGGCATCTGTCTCTTTCCGTGCTTCGCTCCAGGCCAAATGCTGAGCCCGGCCGCTCCTGCCTCTTCGCGGCATGGCAGCTCTGTGGACCAAACACCTTTACGAGCAGCTGCCATGTGTACAGTAGGCCGTGCACGACTTATTTTTACGCATGTCCAGTAAAGTCAGCGCTGAACTCCTGGTTCACAGTTGATCTGTTTGTCGAGGTCAGATTATGTTTTTTTTGACACATGCATGTACATTTTACAAACCAAGCGGGCTGTGTTCGAGGGAGAGAGACAGAAGTGAATCCCTACTTCAGACTGAAGAGGGCTTTCTGGGAATAACAGCATGCAAATTAGGGCTGCAACTATTATTTTCATTGTCAATTCACATGTTGATTATTTTCCTCGTTGTTTGGTTTATAAAATGCCAGAAAATTGCAAAAACAAAATGTTGATCTGTGTTTCCCAAAACCCAAGATGACGCCTCTCAAACTACTTTTTTGTCCTCTACTCAAAGATATTAAGTTTACGGTCATAAAGGAGTAAGAAGCTGGACTCAGAAGTGTGAAGAGCAAACATCCTCTGTAGGCTTCTCTCAGTTCAACAGTGTGTTTACTAACCTTTACTCTCCTTACAGTCCGTGTGAAGCTGTGCAGACAACAGGTCTGGTCACCTACAGCCTTTGTGCACTATGGCTCGCCTATTTCCACTTGTCCCATATGTCGCAGTTGGCAGCAGGAAGTGTTTCCGTGCACCTTTAAACCTAACCCTCTGTTTTGCCACTGAAGCAGCATGTAGCTACCTTCAACTGCAAATAAGGACACCTGGCCTAGTGACTACAATGTGCACCCATCATAATATCCTTGTGTTTACACCCTGGTAATATTGACTGTTCCTACATAATTATGTGGCACTTTGGATGCAATGATGACAAGCGATACATCCAAGCAATCAATCAATTGCCTCGATTGCAGTGATTTGTTTTTCTGAACTTTATCCTCGTTTACCATTAACTGAGTTTGAGTGTCATCTCTTGCACGCTTGTTTTCTGTCTTACAAAGTATTATTTTAAAAGTATTTGTTCTACATCATGATAACATATAGTTGACACTTTGAACCTCAACAATAATCTTTGTGACTAAACGCAATACCTAAACCTGATAGCATGTCTCGGTTAATGCCACCACTGAACAAAGCAGCTGGTGACTGCTTTGCGAGCAGGAGCAGGAGATAACTGCCATTAATTTAGATTAGTTAGTCTGGAGCTAGTCTCACTTTAATTGGGCTTTACCCTACATACTGCACACACATCATCTGGACCATCCAGTCAAGACAAACCACAGTACCTTTGTTAGCCAGTCTTTGACGGAGGACAGTGACACTGAAGTGTATGTTTGCATGTTTCTGATATTCACTTAATGAAAATCACAACACTGTCTACGTCCTGCACAGACTTTCTATTCAAATACACCAATCCACTTCAGAAAGCAATGTTTACTACACAAGTCAGCGCACTTAAAAGAGTAATCTATGATTCTCACTGCAGGTTAGATAATAGCATCAGATGGATGTTTAAATATCAGCACATATACTATACTCTATGTATATTTAGTAACACTACAGCTGATGTTTTGCTGTTCTTTATCTGAACTCAGTCAGTAAACTCAGTCAACCACAGTACAACATGAATATCTCAATTTTAGCAGCAGTTATTGCTCTTACCTCACAATAGTTGTCCTGTACACCGTCTTGCAGTGGCTCATGCCAGTGTGCCGCTGTATCCGACCGTGTGACAGGTGCAGTTTACACTCTGTCCCACTTCGCAGCAAGCTAGACGTAAACATTACCTCTCCCCGCCCTCATCGTGTGCTTATTGGATAAGACTCGTGAAGGGGAGGGGTTTGTGTTCATTTATTTATTTAACAATATGCTGTATTGTCGATATATAAACACATATGTCAGGAGCCAGAGGTTTACATTTATTACAGGTTGATATCTTAGTTAAATATTTCAAACAGAAACACAAAAATCCAGTTTCGCCAATATTTTCGATCGTTTGCGGTGCGAGTAAATGCACCATGGTGCGCACCGGCAGCCTATTGGTGGCGTCGAAAGAGAGGCGGGACTTATATGTAAAAGGAGCTGTGTGATTGGCTAAGAGGCACGTGACAACATACGGAAGTAGTTGAAACCTGTGCATGCTCCAAGTCCAAAATATGGAACAAAATAATGGTAAAACGAAGTTACCGGTCAACAAAGTTCATTAGGTGGATACGTCTCCATCTTTAGCTCGTCCATCCGTACACGAATGTTTTCCTCGTTCTTTAGAGATGAAGGTTGTCAGAAACGGCTGCGTGTTTTATAATAGTTACGCATTTATAGCTTAGCTAACTGGCTAGCTGGAGCTAATTGGAGATCAGCTTACGTTAATATTCAGCTCTTTCAGCTGCTAAATCGTCCAAAATCGAGGTTTACCGAAAGGCTTTTATATACTAAGAGAAGCTTCTGTTCCTACGAAAAGCTATTATATAGTTACTAATGTTAAACATATTGAACTTTGACCTAGTTATGTTGAACTTGTTAACTCAGGTGATGACTCGTGCTCGTTTCAGTTTACGTTGACAATTTAAATGACTGACATTTAGAAACTTGAGAAATAACCTGCAATGTATCTGCTGCGTTCATGCTGAAATAACCCCATTTTGTTTCTCCTTATCATTTGAGACGGGGGTTTGGCCCAGGTCCGGCATGTTGTGTTGGTCCTGTCGGGGAAGGGAGGTGTGGGCAAGAGCACCATCACCACAGAGTTAGCTCTGGCTCTCAGGCATGCTGGCAAGAAGGTGAGTTCAAAGACCAGCTGAGTGTATGTGCAGCAGGGTGTCAGTATATGCTGACATGTTGTTATCCTATTTAAAAACACACAGAGGATCTACTAAAGACAACACTTGTGTTTGTGATGCATGCACACATACATAACTTCAGATATTATATATTAAATGTTATGTATTGCAAATGTCAAGAAATGAGCTGCATAAGTAAATTGACTAATTAATAAATCTCTGTTCATCAGGTTGGCATTCTAGACATTGACCTGTGTGGGCCCAGTATCCCCCGCATGCTGAATGTGAGCCGGACTGACGTGCACCAGTGTGACTCGGGATGGGTGCCGGTCTACACGGATGCCACAAAGAGCCTCGCACTTATGTCCATCGGCTTCCTGCTGGAGGACCCAGATGAAGCAGTGGTGTGGAGGGGGCCCAAGAAAACGGGTAAGCCAGTTTTTTTTTAGTGACATTTTAAGAGTTTCAATCATGTTTAGATGATTATCTGGATAATATTGTGAAAGGAATCACACACACGCACTAATTCAATGATTATTGTGATATTCTGTTGTCTGCTTTAACATCTCTCTCACCACAAACCCGCGCTGCATGATTTGAACTCGTACTCACCTTCTTCCGCCTAATATCCGACTCTGCATGTCTTGTCCCACAGCTTTGATTGGCCAGTTTGTGTCAGATGTAGCATGGGGAGAGCTGGATGTGCTGCTGGTGGACACGCCGCCAGGGACGTCTGACGAAGCATTTGGCGGTGGTGGAGAACCTTAAAAAACACAGATTGGATGGAGCCGTTTTGGTCACCACACCTCAGGTACCCACTAGTCTGGAGAGACCTCACTGTCCATAACAGGAGACAGAAGACTTCACTGACAATAAGCTCAAACATGAGATGTAGCTTCTATTACTGAACTGTAGACCGGACCCACCAGAAGCCTTGGCTGCAAAGTTGGTTGTCATCCAGTGACGCGATCGTTTGTTCTGGTCTTGTGTTGGCTACAGGCGGTATCCACGGGGGACGTGAGGAGAGAGATCACCTTCTGCAAGAAGACGGGCGTGCGGATCCTGGGCATCATCGAGAACATGAGCGGTTTTGTTTGTCCACACTGCTCAGTATGTAAACTTTCATACAACACAGATGTGAAATACCGATAACATCTAGTGAAATTGTAGCTACAGTAATGTGACAAGTCTGACAGACTATGAAGGATAAATCTCCAACAATGCATGATTAATTGTCTTCTGTCAAAGTCTAATCTGTCCATTTTAATAAATATTCTCTCTTTTCAGGAATGCAGCAATATATTCTCGAAGGGTGGCGGTGAAGAGTTAGCCAAACTGACCGGATCAATATTCCTCGGTGAGTTTAATGGGTTTGAATCGCACGTAATGTTAACTTCCAGCCACACGGTGTCGCCACACACTGTGACGTCACTCCTCACCCACCATTCATGATTTGGGAGGTATTTTACGCCACTGTCATGCTGCTAAAATGGTCGATCTAGATTTCAGTGCAGCAGCAGGTTTAAAAATACCTCAGTGAGAGCACGATGCATACATATCAATAATTCTCAATCAAATTAAGAGATCATTTAATGGTTGCCCTCAGCGGTTATCCGCATTGTGTGCAGATCAATCTCTTGAGTAATGATGCAGCTAATTCAGCTTACCCCGTGGCAGCGAGGAGCCAGCTGTATCTGTGCTGCAGCTTTAGACATGAAGACATTAGGATTAGTGAACGCCCCTTAACATCCACTTGATTATCACTATTTATCATTAATTAGTTCAGCGTTACTTCCAGGCACAAGGTCGCTGTGAAACCAGTGGTGCCCTTAATTGGTTCAGGTGAGGTCAGTAATCGACATGTTTTCTCCATCCTCAGGGGCCGTGCCCTTGGATCCTCTGCTCAGCACCAGCATCGAGGAGGGCAAAGACTTCATACAGTCGTTCCCCGACAGCGCCACCTTCAGTGCCATCAGCAGCATTTCTCAGACTCTGCTCAACAGCCTCCAAACTGCTTGAACCATGAATGTATTTTCTCGTGTGTACATGTTTGAACATTCTGTGAAAAGTACAGTAGAATACATAAATGTTAGTCGTCGTGTGGATGTCATTTCAGTGTTGCATTTTTGTTCTGTACAGTTTAACAATTTAAAACTATTTGCTGATCATCTTTTTTAGACCTCATTATCTGCCTTTAGACGGTACAAGGCAGGATGTGTGTGTGCAGATATCTTTCAACGCTGCCGTTGCAATTCTTGAGGCATTAACCAATCACTGCAGTGACACAGGAAGGTATGAATGGTAAGTCATTCTTCCTGTGAGACTTCAAAAATGTCACTGTAAATAAATACAGTAGTGAAAACACTTTGCGTTTTGAAGCCAGTCAAATCTAAGTTGGAATCTTCTTTAATTCGATTGTGACACACCAGGATAACTTCAATATCAGTGGTAATACAGGATTGTAGATTGGCGCTTTAGTAAATGCGTCAGCAGCAGTCCCATTTTCAGAAAACAAACCCCAGATCAAATCGGACCAGTTCTTGCATGAAACTAGGCCAAACTCTGAACACTAATCTCACTGGATCCCTGCTGCATGCTACGAACGATACCAAGTCTTCACATTTAAACTTGGATTTTCTTATTTTTATTGGGGAGGTATACATTTAATATTTGATCTGGATTAAATCTTCTGAAACTAGCCTGCCCTTCAGCTTTATATCCAACAGCAACAAAACACTGAAACCCATGCAGGATCTTGATGGCTGGAATGTGGAAGAGATGAAGTTACAGCCACAGATGAGGAGGAGGTGGGAGGTGAAGAAGATGGAGATGAAATTTTGGAAATTACACTTGTGAGTCCCAACACGGGGCACACACACACACCTTTTTAATGCAAACAGCAGTACTACATGAAAAACACTGAAGTTTGAGAATGTTTGCGTAATGATTAGAATACAGCTACACACAAAACTCCCACTTCACCAGCAACATACTAAAGGCAATCTTAATTATTAAACCAAGAATTACATCCAGAGGAATTCCAACCACTTATCACAATTAACCCACAGTGCATTAAATCTATCTATGTAGATATTTATATATGTCTGTATATATGTATAATATATCCTGGGGAATTAAAGACTTTTGCTGCATTAAACAGTTCAATGAACAATTTCTTATAAATAAAATCAGTTGAAAAAAATCGTAAGTCCATATACATTTCTCTTTACAAATAGATCCTCAAGATTAATGCAGAAATGGTGTCAACTCCCAAGTCGATACGGGAGGAGAAAACGCTGTGCGGCCCTTTGGTCAGCTCTCTAAGACCGGAGGCAGCTTGGCCTCAAGGCCGGAAATAAGTGGAGGGAAAAAAGGAATCTTCATCATACAATTTTTAAAACACACACACGCACGCACACAAGACAGACAAATCACTACATTGCGCATTTACAAGTTGACTATCAAATTGGGACAACTGTACACATTGTTGAGATAAGACCATATTAATGGAGCCATTTTTAATTCATTTTTTCCCCGCCTTCACTTCTTTCATCTCGAGTGGCAGACATTTTTACAATTCTTCCCCCATTTTACACTTTTTCACCAGCAGCCACATAAAGGGGCAGATGTTGTAGTGGAGACGTTTGGGTGTTTATTTCGTGGAGAGAATGAGGGCAACGATGAGCCCGTAGAGACCCAAGACTTCAGCGAAAATCAAGATGAGGATCATGCCCACAAAAAGCCTCGGCTGCTGAGCTGTGCCCCTCACGCCTGCGTCGCCCACGATGCCAATTGCGAAGCCTGCTGCCAGCCCACTGAGGCCCACGCTCAGCCCAGCGCCCAGATGGAGGAAACTCCTAAAAAACACACAGAGGCAAGTGTTCGTGAGCACAAGGCATGTTGATAATCAAGCAACTAAGAGCCCGTCATGTACACGTGGAGCGAATGGTTTGTCGTAGAGTAAAAGCTGTTCGGGTTCGGCCCAACTGTAATCAGTCTGCTGCCTACAGATTTCATCTCAACCAGATCCACTCCGGTTTTTGCTCGTTTCTACCGTGCAAGTTTTTAAACTGAGCCAACAACAAACCTGTGAAGAATGTCTCCATGTACACAATTCTTTCTCCAAAAAGGATTTACAGTTACCACTATAGCATGTTTTCTGGTAATTCAATATAAAAACATCTACACAATGTTATTTCTATATGAAACAACCACACTGTAAAACTATTTGTTTACTCCTGTGGGAAAGTCGTTTGGCTGCATTGCACAAAGTCGTTTAACTACACTGGCTGTGTTCATTGTGAAGAAGCAATGAGTCATTCAGTGCAACAGTTTAGCTTTTATGTGTTTAATAGTTTATTAATGGATGTAGTGGAGCTACAATGATCTAGTGGTGGCTGCACCACTAGATCATTGTTGGTGAATAGATTTTGATCTCTTTTCACACACACACTTTTTGTTATGGTGTATTCTGAGCCTGACAAGTGACATCTCCCAAATAAATACAAATTAAATTGAAAGAAATGTAGACAACACAAAATATGACTGGTCAACTGAACTCACTTGTAGAGGGTGACCTTCTCTGAGATGTTGTTGGCAATCAGCACTGCTACTACCAGGCCGTAGATGGCTATGATACCCGCCATGACCACTGGGATGATGGACTTCATGATGAGCTCCGGCCTCATCACGGACATGGCGGCGATCCCCGTACCGCTCTTGGCTGTGCCATAGGCCGCTCCCAAGGCTGGTAGGGAAGAGAGAAAATTGTTTTAGCTAAATAAACAAGATAACACACAAACGAGTTACAATAGGTTGACCGACAACAGGAACCAGAAGGCACAGCTGGATAATGAAGCAGAAGTGAAATAAGCGATAGATCAGCAATACGATAGTATACTCTTAGTTTCTGTTCCACTTAAAACTCTAACATGGCTCCACCTGGGGAATTTGCTTGTGTTGAAAAGAAGGGAAATAACCGACTCGGTTCTTTTTTTCCTTGAAAACTCAGCTTCGTACCATGTTGTGACTCATCTCCTCAAACGGCCTCTGCTCTTGTAATTTCAGAATGGACCCTGCCAGACCGCTGCAGAGTTGTACATCACTCTCTGAATAAAAGGACTCATCAGGCTTAAGCACACAGCTGACATAATAAGAGAAGCGGGATACCACATCCCCAGAGACGGCATCAGTACAGGAGGGGACTAGCGGTACACACTCATGCGACATCTGCTGCGTGGCATCTCCAGTCCGCACCAGTCTCTGGCTCGCATCACTGTAATGTGTCGAGGAGGAAGGAGAACAAAAAGCTCAGCATATTAACTACGTCAGCATGTGACGCTGAGGAGAAGCAGAGTGCCATCTACGTCACACACAACCAAGTCTGACTGCGGGAGCAATTTCTGAGCACACGACACCCTCTGTCCTTAGACGCTCGATTAGGAGAAGGAAAAACTTAAAGGAACCTCAGGAAAAGAGCCGACATGCAATAGATGTGCACCCAACAAAGGCCGTCACTGCAAGGCAGTGTGTGTCATGAATCAGAGGCTGGTTTGACCAGATTTCCCGACGTCAGGAGTGTGTGCACGCAGGAACGTGTTCATTTCCTCATCCACAGCGAAGCTATTTTTGTACATGCGTGATGTGGCAGGTCCTTCACGTTCCAGCCGTATTTAACATGTTTTCATGTAAATAATTCAACAACAGTTTTACATATTTCCAGTTTTATGGCTGCTGCTTTGATGCTAAATATAGCCATCTGCCCTCTTTGAGTTCTCTATTGCTTTGACAAAACATGTCCAAATGAGTTGTTGCCTGTATGCAATTTGTGAACAGATGTCAAAATGGCTGCATAACAGCCAGTAAATATTATGTAACTTGCTAAATCATCATCTATGCTGCAAGGCAATATCACAGAAAAGTGAGCAAAAATGCATCGTTTGATTAATATGATTTTGTCATTCCATTAGTGTATAAGTAAAAAAGAAATGTGCCTCTCCAAAGCAAACAATTAAATTTGAAAAGGCTCTCGAGATATAATCTTGGACAGCCTTGTGCATACAGCCCGCGGGGCCTTGCTCTGTGTTTACTCATTTCTTGGGACAAGGCGTTTAGCTAGCCTGGAGATAGCGCTGGTTAACTCCAAGACTAGCTGTGAGGCTTTCTGGCAAATTGATCTAAAAAAAAAAAAAAGGCCGGCAGGAAGATGATGCAGGCCAATCTTCAAATGTACACATGGCAGTCAGCC
This sequence comes from Cottoperca gobio, assembly GCF_900634415.1. Lineage (NCBI taxonomy): Eukaryota > Metazoa > Chordata > Actinopteri > Perciformes > Bovichtidae > Cottoperca > Cottoperca gobio. Next base: position 15,443,326 of record NC_041373.1, on the reverse strand, counting down.
ACAGCAGCAACTTGATTTATCACCAGATTGATGCCATCAATACAAGGTTAAATCACTGCTGCCCAGCTACAGATATACGTTTGACTATAACCGAGCACTGCTTTTGCAAAAACCACGAGTAACACAAGAAATATTTTTATTTTGATTTGTAGTGCCATTCCCTTTGCTGGTGGACTAAAATCATTTAAACAATCACAAGTTATATGGCACATCACATCAAACTGATTTACACCACGAGGAAGAACACAGCCAACCTCTGCCGTTCAAGAAAAAACACAAAAAGAGCTTTAGGACAATATTCTGGAAACGCCTAAACCATCCTCTGAATAGCCGACGATACTTCTAGACATTCATCCAGCGTAATGTGTTACCGTCTGTAACGTTATCCCTCGACTCCATTCTTTCGTGGTAAACTTGGCCTCACTGAGGTGTGACAGGTGAGGGTTGACGAACACTGGTAACTTCAAACATTTTCATTTCACTATTAAAAGGTTGGTGTGTGTAGCAGGGCGGCTTCTGCAGTGGTGAGGAGGAACAACCTCTGGGTTTTAATCCTAATCCCTTCAGCTTAGGTAAAGAGCCTTCCCCCCCCCCCACCATTTATTTTTTTTCCTCCCGGCAGAACATTTGATGTATGGGATGCCTTGTGACGTCTTGTGATGTCAGAGCAGGAGGTGCCTCACAGCTAGGGATGATCTTGCATGCAATATGCCCACACAATAGACAGCCGATCGAAATGTGGGTGTACTATGAATTGCACAATAGGGAAGGTCATAGTTGTAAAAACTGTCTGAGAGAACTGTGCCGGCTGTAGTGCAGTGTAAAAATATGGAAAGAGGAGACTTGCTGACCGATCTATTGCATCAGAAGCTGAGGCTTGTCCGGAGCATTTATGCTGCCGTCACCAATTATAACTCTGCGTTGACGAGTGCGCTTTCAAGAGAGAGAACGATAATGTGAATAATAAGACAAGATACAGAAAGCATAAAAATAACCTACGTGTTGACGAATTATGTGCTACTACGCTATACATACCGGCGCAATTGCACAGGAAAAGACTGCAGAACAAAACAAAAGCAGTTTTAAGATGCATCGCAAACATGCATTTGAAATTGTTGTCAGCGGAAGGAGGACACTTTGGACCAAGTTAAGATGGTAATGAAAGGGGTGCAGCACACCAGGCTACTAAAATGCAACATCACCTGATGCCAGAACATCACAGCAACTTGCAGCCTGTCACAGAAAATGGCTAATTACAGCAAATGTGGTGTGAAATGATGGGCCATCTGACAATAATCTTAAACCATTACTTCCGATATATTACAAACTGAATGATGGATCAAGCCAACACAACAGGACAGATTATGTTGATTGCAGCTTAAATCCTTTAGCTTGAGTACACTAAAGTGACTGACATCACAGAAACAGCTGTAATTTTCTATCAATGACTCCACAACACACTAAGATCCTGAACACGGAAGTCTGAAGAATCAAGTGTCCTTGTCCATTCCACCACATCTCCTTTGTGCCTGCATGATCCTCTCCCTACTAGTTAATTCCCCAGCTGTCACTCTTTTACCACCACAGGACTAGTACTACTGCTAGCCTCAGGGGCCCACTGCCATGCTGCCCTTACCTATCACTACACATTAGACCTGAGCTATGACAGGATCAGTTGGTTTGGCATCAAGCTGGTTCCAATTTCCTAGTGGGTCTAGACAATATAAAATCATATGGTTTTATCATAGGACTTTTTGAAACTGTATTTAATTAAGATGCCTTATAGTGCTGTAAACATTAACACTTCAAACAGCAGTTTCTGGATCAGATTTCTCTCAGAAATGTCTGAATACTGAACATGACTTCTGAGATGTGTCAGTACCATGAAGCCCAATATGATTTGACAAAAAACATGTTGCAACATTCCTTTTATTGACTATTAAATAGGCATGTGGATGTATAAATCTGTGATAAAAAACAAAGTGGAACAGAATCCAAGATTACACTCTGGCAGAAAAACCTCTTTCTAAATAGATTTAAAGGTTTTACACTAAAACCTTTCACTGATAATGTCCCCCAATGAAAACCTATGAACAATTCAGTAGCATACATTTAACGTTTTAGACAAAAGGCCTCCGGCTACAGCAGGTCGAGATCTCTGCAACATGGTCAAATAGTAGCTTGTCAATTTCCCAATGGAGCTTCACCCATCCCACACGTCCCCCTAGTCACATGTAGGCATGTGCTGTGATAGAGCGTATTATTGGTATATGATGTCGCTCTTGTCTTAGATTAAGGGAAAACAAAAAAAAAAAACTAGGTCAGGATCCATAAAACAAGTATGACCAATAATAAAAACAATCCAGTTTCAAAGTTCCCTTTCTGTCCAAAAACACTGAATATATATCTATATAGATATATATTTTGTAAAAACAGACTCAGTGCCAACTTGTTAACTTTATAGTAACATTTCACATGATTGTAGCCAGATGGTAAATTCCAAGTCAGAAGTATCATCATGTGATTGTCATGTGATCTTGTGTCATTCCTTTGGAGCAATAAGGAAGTTAACCAGCTGATCATTGTTTCCAACGTTTATTTCAGTTTTAATAAAAAGCAGTTTTCAGATTAAAATAACTTGCACTAAATTAGATGTTACTTCACTGACTTGCCAGGTTTACGCAGCAGTTTACGCACAACGGCGTCAATTGGATTATTTAATGCCATTTGTTAACGATCTCTACTTTCCAACTATATTAAATCGTATAAAACACATCACCTATTTATTTTAACACTCTTACACCTTGCATGCAGAAGTGTGGCATCTGGCAGAAAGGTGGGATTTAACATCACCTTTAAACCTCCTGCTAAATGCAGAAAGCTAACAAGTGCAGCCAACTGTACAAGATATACAATTATTGAAACGTTAATGGCTGTAAACAAATAGTTTAATAAGGTTAATAAGAGTAACATGCTGTAATTAGTAATCATTATTCACCGTGTTGTCCTTTCTAAAAATCAGATAAATGAACCAACGTATAAAACCGAACTAAGCTAGCATCTAAGCTAACATGGAGACGTCATCAGCTAGCTAGCTAACCAGTCGTGACTAGTCTTTGCTATCAGTCGTTGAAGCAGAAAAGCTAGCAGCGATAATTGCATTAACTAACTAATACTAACTAAACATTTGCAGGTTAAGAATAAACCAAAGTCACTGGCTGTCCCTGCTAGCTGCTACCTAAGTCTAAATAGATGACAGCTCAAGATTAGCATTGCGACGTTAACGTTAGCAAGGCTAACGGATGGCTTTAACAAGTAAGCGTCAAGAAACGCACCATGGTTGACAATTCAGAGCCCCCTGGTGGGAATGATATACACGCAAAAAAGGGTTAGCAGTAAATGCACACAGTGACATTTTGAAAACAAACCAGCTTAAATATAAAACGGTGATCGTGTGATAATTACCGCTGAACACCATAGCCGCAGAGGCACCCATCACAGCGAAGAACGGAGCATATTCGGGACTTTCGGACGACATTATTTCTCACTAAATACAAAAATAAACTAAATATACAAAATTAAGTATTAATGCCGACTCAAAAATCGCACTTGGCTGAATCTATCGAAGGCCACAGGCTTAAAATGAGAACCAGAGTACCCGTCTGACCACCTAACTAGCAGTGTAAACGGGACAGTCACGACTCTTCTGATAAATACCCGGCGCAGCAGCACAAAATGGCGAAGCGGAATATATCACCTGACTTGGCCGTACGGATAAAACCTATCATCGACTTGGTGTGGGGGGGGGGCGCAGCAACACAAAGTTGGTTAATGATACACTATGCAACACAACGTATCTATAAAAAAATTATGTGTGAATTAAAAAACATAACTGATTTATTCCGTAGGAATAAATCGTTTTATATTTGTGATTCTTTTCCTTTGTTTGTTGAAGGTCACCCCTATCAGGCATCACTTTGGTGTGCTCCGCTGCAGGCTTCCCCTCTGATATCTACGCATTCACCCTTCAAGAGCAGGAGGATGAAATGATGGGGAGAAGCAAGAGGGTGTGGAGACAATGCTAAGCTAATACAAACAAATGTGTTTGTGTTATCCTAAAATACATAATTTATTACAAATAAATATTCATTATGTTATATATAGACTGTCATGATCAAAGAGAACCCTACAGTTGATTAAAGTGACATTTCCAAGTACTGAAATTCCTAATATTGCATATGTTTAATCATATTTCTGCATTTTGCACCAGGACTCTACCAGGGTGTTTTACAGTCAGCTGTGATATGCAGCAACGTGGAGAGTGAGAGTGAGAGATTTTGAGGCTGAGTGTGTATGGTTGTGGTGGGGGGGAGGGAAGTGAGAATCCCCATTCCCCAGCAAGAGCAGGCTCAGGGGTCCAGAAAGAGGAGGGGTCGAGAGAGCTAGGACATCATGGGAGTGAAGAAGTGTGGGTGTGTGAGTCAGAGTGAGCTTGTGGAGTCCCTGTGCCTCCTCCTCCTCTTCTTCCATCCATCTCTCCATCCTGCTCCCTCTGCAATGCCTTGTCTAGTCAGCACCAGAGAAGAACCCCTCCCCCTGTATCACTGTAAAGCTCCTTTACTCGTGATGCAATTTTTACACAGGCTTATTTTCTTTTCAAACACTTTACTCTGCCAACGTCTTACTCCGGCTGCGTTATGCAACGAGGATAGATCATTTTGAGGCACGGATGGTGTGTGTGTGTGTGTGCAGTGATGCATTAATAACAAAAAGGTCACAAAGATTGAGAAGATTGTCACTTGGTTTTCTCTACTCTCTGGCGACTGACTGAACACTCATTGATCCAGGACTCTTTTAGGTGGATGGGGATGTAAACCTTTCTGTTGAGGTGTGATTATGATGTTCTGGTCTCTGGGATACACGCTCAGCAGACAGCTCATCTGACGACATGCAGCAAAACGATTGAGCCCCCATACACTTACACATTGTTGTTTCCTGTTTGTTTTGGGTGGATGGATACAAGGGTTAGGAGGTGGATGCTCTTGTGCTTGAGTGGCACTGATCAATAGGTAGTAAGAGGAGAATATAAGCACAAGGCATGTTCCTTAAAGATGCTGCTTTAAGGAAGGGAAACGGGGAACTGTGAGAAACTCTCACGAGGCCGTGATTCAATCAGGATTCTGTTCAAGATGCACCAGAGAGCATTTATCACCAGATATAACCGTACACTATACTGTGATTCTAAGATCCTTCATCTCTATGTGGATTTGGTACTTTAATGAAAAAGAAATAACTATTATTGAAAGACAGGTGTGCGGTCCATAAGGCTGATTTGTGACAGTCGGTAACACAAGGTGGAAGCAGAAACCTCCCTCCCTTCCAATAACCACATTACAATATTCAGTGTGTGAATCAGAACAATATTTGCCAGCACCGCCTCAGTCTGCCTCTTAATCCCCCCCCCCTGATGGGCGGGGGCCGGTCAAGGAGAGACCCATCTCAGTGTACGGGTAAATACTTAAGCACCTTACTCCTTGAGGCTGGAAAGCATGTTTTTCAGGAGATGCGCCAGACCAACACCCAAAGGAGCAGCTAAATATAGACGTGCATGTGCGATTAGCAGAGTGTGAATCCTGAATGAACAGCACAGCCTTGGCAAGACGGGAGCCAATGCTACTTACTGTAAAGAAGGAATTACTCCACCACTTCGCCGTCTAAGATACTACATTTCTCCAGATGCATTACGCTGTGTCACATCCACTGCAGCCGGACATTTGTGTAGAGCTTTAATGTGCAGTATTGATATGAAATGCTCACACACTGACTTGTTTAATATCAGGTCAGTGTGTGAGGATATCAGTTGCTAAATGTGTACAGCAAATAAAATGCCTGTGAGGTATTTCTTTACTAGGTTTGATTAAAATCTAACAAAGGACTTCAATGAATACAGCCGACTATAAAAGGACTTTTTAAAAGATATATTTGTCGGTATATCTGACTCATCTCTGCTATATGTTTTCCAGTCATGCAGTTCACAGTCACAGAGGCTTCCGAACAAAAAATAGATAGTGTGTGTGTGTGTGTGTGTGAGATTTAGGAGTCACACAGTTAGTGTTTTAGACTCACACCTACATACTGTAAGAGATAGCTTTAATGTTGCACGTTTTCTTTAAAGAAAACCTCTCGAAACTTAATTTTAAAGGAGAAACATACAGTTTGCATGTGTTTGGTATTATAAGTGCACAGAAAATGTAAAACTGAACCAAAATCACTGCATGACATGGATCTTTACTGCTTAATTATTTAACATTAATCTTGGTAAACAGGCCTACTAGCTGTAATTACAGTAGAGCAGGATTAGGGGGGGGGGGGGGGGGTGTAGTTTTGTAGTCAGCTGACCTAAAGGCATCTGACACTCTTCTGTGACAATCTGAAGTAACGTCCTCTCAGGACAGGGATGTGAGATTTGGAAGAAAAGCAGCAGAAGAAAAACAAAGAGTCTCTCGCTCTACTGAAAGCAACATCGCTGTATTTTCACAGGTCGGATACATTTGTAGTTACTCAATTGATATTTCACAGGAGCACATGTTGGAACACACAGACACTAACGAGGTTTATAATCACCCCGACGACACTTTGCCAACAGGGCGGGCGCAATCTTGGACTTTTTGTTGTTACTTTCTTCACACTAGAAAGGACGGAAAAATCCAGGAGAGAGTACGAGGAGGAGACGAGTGAACAAACTGCATTACCTGGTAACCTAACACACTGTATGTAGTCATTCACATGGATATTCATACGCAACACAACTCATTCAAAAAGAAAGCTTTCACATACATTATACATACACACACTCACAAACATTTACACATTAATTCATGAGCAGATCTGCAACATGTACACAGGCGATCGGGGGGGGGGGGGGGGGGGGGAGAGTTAACGGACTTGGGACTTCACTACGTCTTAATCTTAATCGCATCACACCAAATCAAATCTCACATATTTGATCATATTTGGCCTGGGAAAGACCTCTTGTTTTTGTTTTTGCTCTTTAAGGACTGCATAGATCGCTATACGGTCAATTTGGCAGATTGAGAGAAACCACAGAACATAAAAGACTGCAATAGCACGAACATGACCGAACAATAGCCGAAAAGAAACCTTCTGAATGAACCTTATATCGGTTTCTGACTTATTTCATATTACAAGACAAGTTTCGATAATTAGCACACAATAATACAAATCTGTAAATACAAAAATAAACAGAAAACAAATAAAAATATCACATTTCTGTTCAGCATCAATAAATAAAAAATAATTAATCATATATGAATTTGCAGGACGGACGTAGATCTGTTCGCATACAACATGTGTGCGCATGAATGTGCGTCTATGCCTGTATGGATCTACATGCATGTGTTATGTGGACAACATTATGAGGCCATGGCGTCCTGGAAGCCCCACGTTTCTAGCAGTGAAACCTGGAAGCTCTCCGCGCACAGCGGCGGGTTGTCGAAGGTGGCGCACCGGCCAGCGCGCCCATGGTTGAGCTCAGAGTCGATGTAGAGAGCGTTGCCGTCCCCTCCTCCTGATCAGACACAAGAGCACACAGTTGTATTAGTTACAAGTACAAAGACTGCATGGTTAATGTGTTCCCACGTGTTCGATTGAAGGTGAGAATCCTCCATCAACACCTCTGGAATAGTCCACTCACCCACTATAATGGAGTCAAAGTTGCCAGCCATGAACATGGAAGTATTCTTGGAGTTGAGGTTGAAGTGGTGGGCGGAGAGGAAGGGCGACAGATCTCCAGCAGGTTTCTCCGCCTGCTGTAAGCAGTTGTTGTCGGAGTTTTGCCCGTCAGAGGAGGCTGCGTCCTCCTGGCCCGGAGTCTTGCTGGAGGAGGCTAACTCAGGGTGGCGGATCACCACCCACTCATAGCGCTCCATCTCTGGCTTCATCTAGCGAGGGAAGCCAGGAAATCATCATCGATTACAAACCTGAGCGCCACACATCACAGCTAAACAGTATCGCACATAAAAAAGGTGACAATAAAATGATGTTAAAAACCCTGATGCTTCCTTCGTCCTCGACTGCACATTAACCGGCACCAGGGAGTTGCATTGTATGTTATCTATTAATAAGGCTCTACTACAAAAGCTGCCTCATTACCTATAAACACCTACACTGTGTTTGGGTTTTCTGTATGTTTATTCTTGTACCCAGGTATCTTGGTCTCAATGAGACTACCCGTTTAAATAAAGCATTAAATGAAATAAATAAAAAGACATCTGATAGATGATAGATCGGTCCTTGCTGTCTCTTTTTTCCTTCTGGTGTCAGGTGAGGCCCAGATACTACTGGATCAGGTTACAGGAGTTTCCGATCTGTGTGTGAGTATTAGTGTGTGAGATGACCGTGTTTTCTAGCTCAGAGAGCCCACAGCTGTGCATCAACACGGATAAACAGTGAATAATTCATACACAAGGCACTACGGAGCCAGTCTGCTCTTTCTAGCCCAGGTGTTATTATAACTTAAGCTCAGAACAGAAAGGGATCATGTGTAGTTGTTTCTGCAGACATGGTCGATGCCAGAATGGTGAATTGTGACCTACAAGGCTTTTCCAAATGGGAGCATGACTTGCCAAGTGGGGGCCACTGAACATCAAGAACATTTGAAAACAGGGTGGGTGGTACCCTCTGGTGGCAGGAGTGCGGTACTGCTCAAAATGAAAACATTCTCTCTTTAATGAATCGCTAGAAAACCTCCTTCAGATTCACCTTAAATGATTAGTTTGAAAGGAAACTAGTAAGTAAAGACACTAGAAGCAAACTCACCCTGAAGACAAAGCACTCCCCTGTGCCAAAGAAGCTCAATTTGTTGCCTCCTCTCTTCCGCTCCGCCCAGTCTGAGGACAGGAAGGCTCCACATACCTGGGGAGAAAAGCAGAACTGGAATCAGTGGGTTTATTTCTTCTACATCTGCAATAACTTCGTTCACTACTTCAAAACACATGCAAGAGATTGCTTTCTGTAAGAGGTCAAAGTTCGTGCTGAGATCCGTTTGTAGCGCCATAATCCAATTATATGACACGCGTGTGGTCGTGACCTCTGACGCCAACTCAGAGCCCAGGACAGGAATACAACAGGAGTCTTTTTTTAAATGCACAAAGCCGCAGTGGACCCTTCTAGTTATTGGAAAAAATATCAACTGTGGAGGTAAGTGCTTGTAGTACACGCCACATGCAAGAACAAGCTTTGTTAAAGTGGATTTAGATTACATTAAATATCTGATGGTACGTCATCAGGATGTCAACGTGTGTGTGGCGTGCGTGCGTGTGTGTGTGTGACTTACATCACCATCTATGGTCCGGATGAGGAGCAGAGTGGGTTCGTAGCCTTCACAATGAGCGTAAAATCTGGAGGGAAGATGTGAAAGTTTAATTTATTTCACTTACTTAATAAACATCGACTCTAAGGATTACACTTTGGGTTGTTGGTATATCTACTAAAGCGCATGTACAGATAAGTAAGGCGCCGTTTAAATACAGAACAACACTTCTTAATTACTTTACTACAGAGTAATTACTTCTGTTCCAAAATGGCAGGCTTGCTGGTTACTGCAGGAACATTATGCTCTGTGTAAAGAACAGGTTTAGGAAAAGCTTTGGTGTTCCTTTACCCTTTTATATATATCAAATTCAAAGACTTAATGCTAATCAGGGCCTGAAATGTACATTTTGAGGTGAGAACTGGACTGTGTACCTGTTCAGGCTGCAACCATGGCTGGAGGTGGTGAAGAGGAGCTGTGGTTGGCACAGGGCAAAACGCTCAGGGATCCACGACCAGATGTCCCGCATCTCCTTGGCACTGACAATCTCCGAGGAGAAGGTGTCAGGGTTAAGTGCCAGCTGCACGTTCCGCCTGGAGACGCCCAGAAATACAGAAGAAGAGATGAAGAGGTGCAGAATGTTGGCAATTCATAAACCTTTTAAAAAAGGAATTCAGAGCAGATGATGGTGTGAATGTATTTAATGTAATTATGGATTTATTTGCTGGCACTGACCAATCGTTTGATATCATAGTGATGACAACTTAAGTGTGATTGTGACGTCACAACTTCTGAGAGTAAAAGAGCATTATGAGTCAGAATAAGAGATGGATCTGGAGAAAGGCACAGAGAAGAGAACCCACCTAGGACTGTGAAATAACCAATGAAGTAAACACAGGAGTGAAGACGAGTGAAGACGAGACAGAAGATGGCGGATTGAAAGACACGGCAGAAACCAAACAAGAAGGAAAGAAAGACATGAAGTGAGACATTCACCAGAGCATGCAGAGTATGAAGCTTAAAAACAGAAGCTTAAGTCAATTTGATATTAAAAAGTATATGAAACAACAAATATTATAGATGTCCATGTGATGATTCCAATGTGCACTAGACGGAATTATTACAAGGCACCACATAGAAATCGGAGTATTGACTGTACCGCTTTTGTTTGACAGTGATTCCTTTCTGCTGCAGGGACTTTTCATTTGTGAGCTGCAGCAGGGTGATCTCCTTACGGCTAAACATACGGATGGAGAAGGCCTTCTCTAGCAACTTGTCGGGTGTGACGGTGGAGGCGATGCCCTTGACAAACGCTTGAATGTCGTCCCTAACTTTGTCTGATTCCTGCTGCTGGCTGCCCTGGCCTCCCTGGCTCCCCGATTTATGCTTGCGATAGAACTTGAGCAAGGCTATAGCCACACGGAAGAGAACCTTGTAGCCCTCCACCAGGTAGACATCAAGGACCCTGACCATGTGGCTGAAAGGCAGGTCAAACAGTATCCAGCGCTGCCAGTCTGCGTAGACTTCAAGCACATCCTGGGCTGTGGCCACGATCAGTTTGTGGCCGCCTGGGCAGTACTTGTTGGCAAGATCACCAAAAGTCATGCAGCTAGACTCATAGGCCAGGAAAGTCTGATCCAGCAGTCGCTTGCCGGGCTCGTTGCAGGCCAGTATGCGGCTGACCAGCTCGAAACACTGAGCCTCGTCTACGCTGAAGTGCAGGAGCAATGAAGTAACAGCCGGTAGTGACGGGCAGTGGGAGATGTCTGGAAACTGTCCAGCCACGCAGTTGATAATCTGATGGGCTGAGGCTACTGCCTCTGCCTTCAGGCAGTACCGTGGCACAGGACTTCCATCCACAAACTCTGGAAGTGGAATGTGGGAGGAGGGCGTCTTAGTTGCTGCATTTCCCATAATGTCACGATATACTTCTGCATCTGGGGTAACTGTACGACAGGGAATGGCTTTGATGAGCTGCTGGTAGACTTGCGCTCGTAGTTTGTGGTTTTTGGCCCAGTAACCCTGCCGCGCCATCAGTTTGAACTCTTTCAGGTCTTTACAGTCTACCTTGGTCGGCCCGCTGCTCTTGGACAGATCCCCCATCTGGTTCCAGTCCACAAATCTGCCATAGTCTTCTTCAGCCATGGTGCTGAAAACTTGCTGGACTGAGACTGTGAAGAGAGGAGTGATGCTCCGGGGAAGTGCTAACCTTCTGTCCTCCACACAGCAGATAACTTGCCTATTTGTCTCAACTGCCCATGATGTTTACTGGAAGACACACATGAGAAGAAAAGGAGATTAATGTGCATCATCGTAAAAGACATTGATAAATAAATAACTGCTAAACCAGTCATTACAAATTGGCCACAGTACATCTGTATACAACTGTACTGTAAAACAACATTAGCAAATGTCACTAATCAGATTTATGCTCTGGTTAAGATCTTCAAATGGAAAAGAGCATGTACATCATGCCTTTCAGCTGAAGCGAAAAACAAATCAAGTAAATCCGTAGCTTGAATGGAATGCAGTGATACGACACAAACAACTTCAGATGTTCTGCGATGGCCAAGTTTGATATTAAAGCGAATTAAACTGGGAACTCTTTCGATGAGGGAAATAAAAACTTTGTGTATGCTGTAAAAGTTCACTGGCAATACATTTAAACACCGACTGTCATTCAATAAATCGGATCATTTCCCGCAACGCTGACGCACAAGATGCATGGAGATGCGTGTCCAAAGATCATGCAACAAACTACAGTGTACTGGGAATGGTTGTCACACAATCATCCAATCATATCACTGTTTTTAAAACCAAGTCACATGGAGATGCATGTCCAGAGATCACTTGCAATATACTGAAAATAACAATGTCATAACATCATCAGATCCTTGCCTCACGACAAGTCACATGAGGTGCATACAAATACATTAACGCATAAACTGGAAGCATGTAGTGTGTGTTACCTAAACGTTGCAACTTTACCTTTGACACAGGATGTATCTTTTGTCAAAGGTAGACTTGAATCCAGACCCAACTAAAGAAACTGTCCAAAAGCTTTTCAGGTAATATCAATTATCAAGAATGGAGGTCCACTGAACCAAAGCCTTGATGCTCATAGTCTTCAAATATCCTCAACCCATCACGTATACATACAAAGGGAGGAATCATCGCATCCAGGCTACAGTAACTTCAAATGATTTTGAGTAAGATGCCGAACCAAACAAGCTTAGCTTCCATTAGGTTCAACTGGCTAGCCCTTAACGCTGATCATTTAAACGGGTGTCACCGACCCCATGATGACAAATTAACTTTGCACACTGTGTACAGGAAGGCTTGGCATAAACATCAGGAGTCCAAAGGTGGTTGGAGCTCTGATCCTGCAGAGTAGTAACCTGCCAATATGGCTCCTCTAATGTTGTGCAGTAGATACCTGTCCTCATCCTGAAACAAGGTTAGCCTCCTTAACCTACATAACGTATATAGACCTACTGTAAATGCAATAGATGAGAAATGGCCACGACACTGTAGATGTATTTTTGCATTGAATGAGCACTAACAGCATCAAACAGTGTTCATGCATTAAACATCTGAAGAAATACTACAATCGCTTCAAACGTTAGGTTAAGGTACTGACTACAAGCTGTGCAACCTACTCTACCTCTGCAGAACTGCACAGGCGGGTAGTACATTGCTGAGGCGAATCAAGGATTTTATCTTGGGGGCTAAATCAATGCACATACACAGACATTAGCACACAAGTATCTAACGTTACAGTCCCTGAGCTGCAGGTGACATTACAGTATCTGCGGGTACAGTTGTGTCACCACACACAGCTGCAAATGCACACAAAGCTGCACAAACTGTATTTTCTCTTGAGTGACCTGTTAAGGTTAGCTAGCCAGCAGAGGTGATAGTAGCCTGTGCAAACGGGTCACAAGGTATTTAATATTACCGCGCGAGTAAATCTGATACACCCTTTTTACATTCACACTTGCCAAGTTAGCATTGCTAGCTTAAGCTAGCCGCAAGCTGCTCCTGTCAGTGCATGTAAGCAGCTAACGAAACCTACACACACACACACACACACACACACACACACACCGAGCAGCCGAAAAACAGAACACGGAAGACAAGACACGAAGCCATGCAAATATCCATTGACACCAAAACAACCCAGTAAAAAAAAATATGTTGGCTAACGTTGCACCAGCTAGCATGAATGTTACCAACCCCAAATGAATGTGGTCCGCAGGCTGTCTTGGAGTTCGTTGATGTGGAGAGATGTCAGCTTGAATTTGTGCAAAAGCCATGCATTAAAAACACAAAGCCGGCGACAGGAGTATGAATTACAACTACCGCACACTGAAGACTGGTAAGCAAACGATAAATGACTGACAAGTAAACTGCCGGGGTCCTTACCTGGATGTGAGATGTCTTGAGACGTGAAGCAGTATTCATATTGAGTTGCCTCGGGCATGCGCAGTGGCTCCAACCTCGGTTTCTGTCCGGGTGTGTGACATGGTGTGTGAGCGTGCTGCTGCTGCTGCAGAGAGGGGCTCAGGTGGGCTGGGTAAACAACACAGTCACTGCTCTGGATAATTCACAAGAACTTCTCTTTTTTTATGGTTTAAAGACTGTCAATACACGCTAATACGCAGTTTAACTGCAGTCAATACAGTATGTGCTCTACTGGAATAGACTATTATAGGAAAGCCAAGATTGTGCACCAAATATAGAACCTGTTCCTTTTTTGATTTACTTCTTGAAGTCAACTAATTCTGCTGTGAGAATGCGGTTGCATGGCAGATACTTGTTACTTGCTACTTGCAGACATGCTCTGTCAAATAAGTGATGGCACTAGGAGAGGACAGGAAGTACCCTGGTAGGCCAACAAAGGCGGCCTTTGTCCTGTACTCAAAGCAACTGCCCAACACATGACAGTTATTTCTGGTAATTGGTAAATTGTGGAGCCTACCATACCCTTCCATAACAACAATAAAATGTTTTTCGGTCTTGTCTTGTGCTCCTTAAACACGGCTGATGTTTTTCATGTCTTCGTTGACTATGACCTTCATACTGCAATAGCAATACACGTTGTGCCTTGTATGCTGATGTGTAGTGATCTTTCAGCTTTAGCCAAATATTTTTGCAGCATTTGGCTGAGAAATCCATGCACATCTCAGCATTCATTGCACAGTATCATACTTCTTCATGATGTTGATTGTGTTTCTTGAAGTTTCTCACAGTCAAAGTTGCATCCACAACCTGTGACTACTTTAAACAGCGTACCGATCATGTGTGTTGGAAAGAAGAGAGCCACCATGTCACATGACCACGATAAGAATGATAAAGGAAAAATGGAGGATTGTCAGTGAGAGTATATGTGTTTGTGTGTGGTTGTGTGTGAGAGAGAGAAAGAGACAGATGGGTGTAAAGCCAGTAAGCCTTTAGGTCCTAGCTTATGGAGCTTTATGCTCATCAGATCTTTCCGCTCCCACACACCGCGTGACATCACTCCATTAAACCTCAGCCCACCCTTCTATCTCACATGTACACACACATGCACACACCGGTGCACACACATGCACATAGGCATAGTGGTGCACCCAGACTTGTTTATACACACACACACACTCTGCATACACATGTGTTGCGCCATAGCAGGACCTGAAACACTAAAGGATCTCAACAATCCTGTCGTCCAGTGGTCTCCTGTCAACATGCAGAAAAGGGTTTTACTCAACACAACTTAATTATGATGTTAGACATTCAAATATGTTTGTTCAATACAATTAAAGGATGGTAATTATTTGGTCGCCTGTATATCATTCATAAAACATAATCTCGAGATAATCAATAATTAAAAATAATCTTTAGTTGGAGCTAAAAGTCATAAACAGATGAACTATAGAGTTGCAGTTAGAAGACTTCCTGTAGCCTCAGCAGGTTTACCTCAACTGACTTGGACGAGCGGTTGCTCTCAGCCAATCAGGATTCGCTATCCTGGCTGCGTACTTGTTAAATTGGTGCACTTCCTGTTAGTAGCATCATGTCAGCTGATTGAGTGACATATGTGTCCTATCTATTGCTAGCCAAATGGGATGTTGTAAACAAGCTAAGTGGTTTTGGCATGCTGCATGGCACTGTGATCTGTAATCCTCCTAATTATTGTTGCATGCTCATTCTTATAATGAAATTTATAATAGATCACAATACCATTTTTGTTTGTTTGTTGTATTTGCTTTGATTTGAACACCCAGAGTTGGATTATTTCAGTGCTTTAAGAAAACATTTGTGGTTCAGTTTCTGGTCTGCAAGAACACCTTGGGACTATGGCGCCCCCTTCAGGTACCTGGGAGACTTCGATCTGTCATCAATCAAAAGTGCACACATAGAGGTGTATGATTTAGTGTTGTGACTAAAAGTTAAAAAATGTTGATGCTCAGTGAAACACACTTGAGCCCCTTCGGTAACTTGGTTTGGTTTCTCTCTCACACATTTCTATTCTAGCACTTAAAACCAAAATGAAACCTCCGAAGAAATACATTTCTGTCTGATTGAATTACAACTTAACTTAACTTTAATTGTTATCTGTAAAGTTTCCACTGGGTATTTTCTTAGGTCTATTATTACACTTACTATTGGTACTGTCATTAAATTTGTACCATCTTTTGTCTCTATTGTGCCGTTCTGTGCCAAAAGGTTTGCACCTTTCAAGCTATTCAAATGAGCTCCCTGCTTGAGTATCAATTCACAACCACGGCTTAAGTCTAGCCAGCGGGAATGAAAGAAACTGTGTCACCCAATAGCGTGGGCTCCATTGTATCGGTGAAAGGCCCAAGCAGCACTCTGGGTATTGTCTTCTCTAAAGGGGAGTCAGGTTACCTTGACAACCGCTGGATGCCAGCCCATAGGCCCTGAGAGACGGAGAAAAGGCACGGCCAGAGGAGGAGGGAGACAACGCCAAAAGAGACAAAAAAAAGGAGGCAAGATACTTACCAGCCCCAACTTTATTTCTTTTCTTTTTTTTTTTTAGTTTGTGTGTTTTGAGAACAGGCCTGATGGTTGCCAGTGGGTTGGGACGGAGACCCAAGGAGGTGAGGATGTGTGTGTGTGTCTTTGTGTGTGTGTGTGTGTGTGTGTGTGTGTCTGACCATGTGCTGGTTTGTCTTGTACGCCGAGCTGTTGACATCTCTGTATCTGCCTCACATGGACACACACCAGGTCTGGTTTAGGTTCAGTGTAATGAACATGTTTAACACACTCGCAGGCTGAAGAGGCTTCCATGGCCTTCATGCAATTCATGTGGGAAGTGTGGCCATTCATTTGCAATATAAAGAAACTGCAATGGACCTTTAGTGCTTAAACCCTGATATGAGAGTGGGAAATGTAATTATGTAACAAGAGAGCAATTGTGTTTTTCTCTTCCCAAGACATAACTGTACATTTATTACTGAACATGTAAAGCTGACTGGGGTTTTCAACTTGTTTTGACAGTGAGATCCAGCATCCTGTAAACAGAGGGCCATGCATGTTGCACTGCGGCCACGCAGGTAAGGCTTCGTCATTAGATCAGTGGCCAGGAAGTAACTATCTGCACCGCGCCTCATCCATACCATACATGACAGCTGATCGGGTCTGAGTGTCACCTCTCAGTGACTGCAGCATGACTATATTCGTAATCATCTTCCTTTCCGTGGAGCTTGATCTCCGCGGCAGGTGACGCCACCTCCAGTTGATGTAAGGCCAACTATCACAAAGTAATCTCTTCATGATCGTCTCTTCAGCCTTACAGCGCTGCTACCTTTTCATACTGTATATGCCCTCAACCAAAGACGTCATGATGACTGCTCTGACAGCTTTGATGAAATGTAGATTGATGGAATAATTTGATTGGATCTGAATCTGGAGCTTTATAGGCACTGGGAGATCCTTGAAACTGTTTTTGGATGTACTTGAGCTTGGCTACGCTGTGTTTCTTTGGATAAGGGTTGGTGGGTTTAGTGACCTGATGAAAGTCAGAGCGAAGTGACGGCTCTCTCTGCCCCAGTTACTGAAGCTGGGAACCCATGTGAGCAGTGAGCAGACTCATGCTTTAATGGCACATCACTCTTCAGATGTTTGTTTTGACACACCAGGGTCCTCACGTGGAGTCATGGAACAATTTAGTTCTGCACATTCTTTGGCTGTAAGATGTTATTGGCCTTTGAAGTCATGTCCAATATGCGGGCAATAAACATACTAACAAAATATAATGATTGAGTTGTCTAGTTCTACTTTGCTTATTAAATAAATATGATGCATAAGACTGGTATGTATAAAGATTGTAGCTCAACTAATTTGAGAAAATATAAATTATAATTTGATAAAAGAATATAGAGTCAGCTGAGCAGACAAGTTAAAAGTTAAAGTTAGCTAAAAATAATGGATAAATAATTCAGATAGTTAAATAATAAAATAAGATAAAAGTAGTGCGATAGATGGCTAAAAGTAACATAAACAGTTGAAACAGGGGGCTATTAGATACATGGTTGTTAGCTTAAATCAATGAATACATACTTCAAGTTGAAATATTGTTCACATTTGTAGCTTGAAGTGTTGGATAAATGTTTGAAACTTTAAGCTTCTGCCTCTCGAAGGTAGAAGAACGAATGCAAACTGTTCAAAAACATCAAAGATCCGGTTATAAATAGTGTTAAATTGTGTCATGGCGCTTTCTCTGTGTATTGTGTCCTCTAGTGGCTGCCTGGTGTTCTGTCTGTGCCTGTCTGTGCTGACCCTGCTGCTACAGAGCCTCTGGGTGCCACTTGAGATGACCCGGGATGAACCTGCAGGGAGGTCACCTGAGGAACACGGTAACACACACACACACACACACACACACACACACACACACACACGCACGCGTGATCAGACCTGATGTAACTGTCTTCCCAGCGTCAGATGAAGCTTTGTACACACTCCGCGGTAGGTCCTCCACTGTGTCTGACAAATATCGGTTTGTGGCCGAGATACCCCCGTTCAACTCGGCTAAACTGTTTTCCCTACGGGAGGGTATTTAAGGGGGCAAGTGACGGGGGTGTTTGGGCAAAAGCTTTCTTCCTGGTTTACACAAAATAGACAAATGTTGTCAACAATCTCCTGCAAAGTACGTTTTTCTGTCATATCAGCATTCTTTCTTTTGCACCAGAGGAATAAATGAACATACTCCGGCGCCGGTCCTCTCTCAAGCTCCTCTGATCTACGAGTTATTCATCATAACATCATTAGGAGTGTGACGCATCAGGGAAACACACGAAGCATGCTCCACTCTGGATGTCTCTAATGAATGTTTAATGGTGTATTTGTTGCTTTTGTCAGGAATCTTGACTGAGGTCTAATAATTTAACAGTGTTTGCATCATTTGAAAGTTTCTGATAATATTTTCTTTTTCAATTAGATTAGTTTAGATGAAAAGTTATAATCGGATACAGATGTTCATCCAAGTTGCATTTTGTTTTGACGTTTCTAATTCACTTCACTGAATTAAATGGAATACAGAAACTATTTTATGCATTTAATTTAATACCACATGCAGTAAAAGCAGCGTTATGAAGGTTATTAATCATATGCACAGACTTCATGAGAGGACTATATCTCTAAACATCCTGATCCTTTTCTTCTCACCCCTGTTGCATCTCAGCCACAGACCCACAGTTGTTTTGAGGGACCCTCCAGGAGTTGTGTACAAAGAGCCACCCAGCGATAGTTGTGTTGGAAAATGTACCACATGGGGGAAGCTGCGGGTCAACTCACACAGTTAAACCAGCTCAAATTGATCCGTTTTAAACGGTCTCTGTGAAACATCGTCTGTCTTTGTCAGACAGACGATAAAATATAATGCATATATATTATATTACGTCACTATAGTTCTAATTATTGCTAAGAAAAGGCTTGAACAGGATGATATGCAACGACATGAATCTGAATCGTCTCATTTAATTGCCAGATTTCCTCTAAGAAAAACAAATATGTTGGCTCTGAAACCGAGAACGTGTCCGTGGATTATTATTATTATATCATTAAAAATATTATTACATAATAAGGAGCTTTTTTTTACTGCATATTTTCCATCTCCATGTGATCCGACAATGTTCAGAAACAACTTACAATATATGTTCTACTGCGTGATATGAGAAGTTAGTAAACTTTACACACACACACACACACACACACGCACTTGTACAAGCTGCACAAACACACCTTTATGAGTGTTTTAATGATGTGGTCATACAGTTATCTCACACAACTGGCATTAAGTTGTTACCTCTTCTCTCCCATTCATCTTTCATTGCGTCTGTGCCCAAAGGGCCCCCGGGCATGTATGTAGTGATATGCTGAGAGTCAGCTGAGCAAACAGAGACGACGTGACATCACCAGTCTGGTGAATTTTTACTGTGTATCACAGGTTAAAGCTCGATCCCCAAGGAGAGTCTTACTGTGACCTCAAATCCACCCTAACATTACCAGCACCCCCCCCCCAATACACTCAATATTACACATTCACTGCCAGCATAACTCTTTTAACAGTCCTCCTTCCCTCATACAGACCTTTCAATCAAGACATCCTTGATCTGCCATCTCAAATAGTTTATTTAAGCCCCTCCAGCAGGCTTTTAAAACCCGCATTCACTGTTTTTACTGTTATGGTATGTCTGGTAACTACAGTAGAATGTCTGGCAACTAGCTATGTGGCTAACAGAACACTAACATCACTGCTTCACGTCAGTCAAGCACTTTACACTTCAGAGAAAACACAAGAGTTACTTGTTCAACTTTGTTTTTTAAAAACAGTTAAATATATAGACACTGTAATACTCATGTTATGGCCTCATAGCGAAATTATTATTATTAATTATTCAGAATAAATTAAATATATATTTTCATTATTATTATTATTATTATTATTATTATTATTATTATTATTATTATTATTATTATTATTATTATCATTATTATTATTATCATTATTATTATCATTATTATTATCATTATTATTATCATTATTATTATTATTATTATTATTATTATTATTATTATTATTATTATTATTATTATTATTATTATTATTTGAGAGTTGGAAGTCTTTTTTCTTTGAATACACTTTATTACAGAAGCCCTTTTCCCTCCTGTGTTTATGACTTGAGAACAGGTGAAACAGGTTAAAAAAATGTATTTACATTTGTCTAATTTATTGTATTTTTATTTTTTTGTCTAATTTACTGTATTGTTTATTAAAAAGTTTTAGCAGGTGACATTTTGTTTTGTTTTTGCAGAGTTTAGTTTTTGTGTGTTTTCTGTTGTAATACTCATTTTAACCACAAGAGGCTGAAGTGGAACATTACCCAATTTCTAAATTGGGACTAAAAGCTTTCATGTTCATGGAGAAGTACAGAACATGAAACATTTTTCATAGGAACGTAGAAAGATTATCCTGGCAAAACCTTTGTTTTTCACATGTTCTCAAGTCAAATTCAATTAATGAAAAATAAATGTGTTACCTAGAATTATTTTATTTTATTTATAACTGTCGTTTTTTCCCTTATACAAAATATTACAAAAATATATGATATATATCTATATATAATATAGATATATCACCTCTATATACTGTATATATATATATATATATATATATATATATATATATATATATATATATATTCCTGCCTAATTTCTGCATCAAGGTCATTCCCAGTGACTGTGAGTGGTTGCAAAGAGGTGTTGCATTGTTTTAAGGTTTTGGGAACCGCTGGGTTAATGAATACACAACAACTGACGAAAATCAATGTAAATGTGCTGTTTTTGAATAACATGAGGTCAGCAATTTGAGTTTAGACCTTCAACCATGAAGGTGTCTGCGGAAAAATGCTCATAAACATATGCATACTGTATGTCTATGTCTATATGAGTGTATGTGCCCGTGTGTGTGTGTGTGTGTGTGTGTGTGTGTGTGTGTGTGTGCGGGCTGTCTCTGAAACCACAAAGCAATGAGTGAGATGACGGCATAGCTCGAGTTACACATTTTATTGTGGAGAATTATGACGTTTTTATCTTTCAATAAATAGTCCTTCAGGACGAATCACCTCTTTAAAAGTGACTAGATGCCGTGACCCCCTACATGGAACATGGAACATGGAAAACACACGTAGCCATAATTGCAGCAGATCAGGTTAAGAAAACAGCATTACTTAGCCCTGCTGTTTAATAATACTCAGAGCAAGATTTGCCATGACATAACACACAGTATTACTACTTAAACATTATGATAGTGGGTAGCATATGATACTGTACATACATGACATGTCATGTTGTGTATACTTTGTGTCACAGGTCAACACGGGCTTGGTTTTCGCCGCTTGGCCCTTCGCTTGGAGGCTCTGAGTACTCAGGTGAAGAGGCTGAGCAGAGAGAGAGACGTCACGCAGCTGAGCAGAGACGATCTCAGTCTGTTACTGCAGAGGTATTCAACAACGTCTGTAGTCTGATATACAAACAGCATATCGCTTGTTGTGTTTGTTCACACAGTGTGTTTTCCAGCTTCAGACAGGACCAGCAAGGCTTAGCCCGCTTGGTGGAGAAGGAGCTGAAGAGAGTGTCTCAGAGGCTCGACCAGCTCAGCCGTCATCAACAGTCTCACACAGCTTCCCCACATGATGACCTCCGACTGCACACAGGTAGAGCCCAGTCCAGACCTGCATCACATTTGGCTCAAACACCTGTGTCTGTTCATTACGCCATGGTGTGATGAGACCCGTCACCAACTTGTTAAATGCAAAGGATCTGCTGTCTTAGCGCCCACTTTTCTTTCTGGATGGAGACTTTAGGAGACATCTGTATCTTACTCTTTAGTTTGGATTTGTCACGTCCTGTGGATGGACACGTACCTACCCACAAACATAAGATGAGTCTGACTGTGGTGACACAGTGAGATTTAGACTTAGTATTAGGTTATTATATGCAAATCGTGCCTAGTTTAGCTTTACTGGTACAAAGCAAACAACATTTTTACGGTTCATTCCAGTTATAATATGCTTTAACACACCAAATAAATACACTCTCCCCTCCCTGCGTGTTGCCAGCTTCAATAATTGCAAGCTTTTCTGTGGTTTACTGCAGTGGTAGCGTGATACTCCGAGCCAAATGCACGGTTCATAGCCTCAATAGAGGTTAACCACACAGTGAAATTAACAAGCTGTGATAATGGAGGGTGTGAATGGGGGGGTTAAAGGGCAGTGGGTGCAGGTGGTTATGGGGGATGAAGTCCTTGAATAGCAGTTTAACAAGTCCCACAGAGCCAGTGCCGCTCAACTGGCCGTGGGGAGAAAAGAAAGTTTACATCTCCACTACGACCCTCCTGAGAGGTGTCAGGTCAGAGCCGGGTTACGCACCCTGGTTGGCATGCGAGGGGTTGTGTGTGTGTGTGTGTGTGTGTGTGTGTGTGTGTGTGTGTATGCGGGCAGAGGGGATGAGAAGCTACATGCTTACCTCCCTTCCCGAAAAAGGGAATTTATTAAGCTTTGGGCCACACAGACACCATGCCGTGCACATGTGAAGGAACGCACTTGTCGACATGCAGACACATGCCACCCGCATGCACACAAACACACACTTCCCCATCACCAGCCTGCTCGCCCCTTACCCTCCGCCTCTCACATTACCTCACACCCATAAAATACGACCGAATTACCCAGGAGTCCTTTCACCGACGTGTCTACTCATACTTTTGTTTTTGCACTATATCATATCATGTTTTTAGGCTTTCACACCTCGACCATGCCTACGAGTTTTCTTATCTTTTTTCCCTCTCTTTTCCGTTTTACTGCGTTATGTTACATATTTAAGGACTGTGTATTTTGGCAAGGCCTGGCATTGTAAAAGGGTATGTTTGGTAGGAGGCAGGTGGGTCAGGTGTGTGTGAGCGTGTGTGTTCATTCCAGTTGATTGACATTGGCTAGAGATGGTGGGGGGGGGGCTTACGGGAAAGGGCCTCTGAGAACACACTGCCTCTACTCTCATGCCTCTCACGTGCATGGCAGCACTATACGTCGTGCTGTGTGATGGCTGCTATTCATTGCGAACATTTCAGCCTAGAGGTTGTATATCAAAGTTATTATCCACTGTTCTTCATTACCCACGTTGAGTCGACTCCACAATGTGCTTTTTGTTACTAAAGAAAAATAATGATACGTTCAAAATGGCCACATAAAAAACAAAACTGTGTGACGGCTAATATCTCACCCGCAGGGCCCGACGAGAAGTGTGAGGTGCCAAAGGATCGTGCGTACCCGGCCTGTGCGGAGAAAGTGGAGGTGAGAAAGTGGAAATATATGTGGTAGCATGATCTTAATGGCTCTGCGTGTGCACCGTTAAAGTCGTAGTGAAGCGCTTACCTCGTCTTAAAGTTGAACTTTTAATATTTAATTCCCAGTACATGAGCTGGATATATAAATCATGGGTGTTACAATATAGCATGTTATTTATACTGCACATCAACAACAATGTGCCTTGTTATTTCTTGCTGATTTAACATCTGTTTCTCCGGCAGTTCCTGCGGGCCCGTTGGCAGTCGGACCCCTGTTATGCCTTTTATGGGGTGGATGGTACCACCTGCTCCATGTTGACATACCTCAGCCAAATAGAGGACTTTTGTCCCCCTCGTCTGGGAAGAAACCACTCTGCGCTGCCATGGCACCGGAAACCTCACTCTTACACAAAGAAGGTTCAAGTCACAAAGCTTTTTTTAAATTATTATTTACTGGTCAATTTTGAGATTTTGGGCTATTTTGCTTCCATAACATATGTTCTTTCAGAAAAGTGCAAAGAAAGTATCCACAATGCAACTTTTACTTAGATTTCTCCTACATTCAGCTAAAGTTAGCATTAGATAAAGCCTCATTTGCATATCTAAACGTAACATTTCAAACATTTTTTATGGCTCAGAAAGAAACAAGTGCACCTACATGTACATACTTCACATGTACATACTTCACACTACCTCACTGTTTCCCACTGTGACTGCACTCAGGCTGAGATACGTACGACTCTGAGCCCACTGCACGATGTCATCAGCAACAGCAGTGGTCCTGCTGCAAACTTCATCCGCTCCAGAGTGGAGAGGATGTCAGAACGGTGGATACAGGCCGCTCTGAGGATGAGGCAGAGCAGCAACAAGACGCTCTCCACCCAGATGAGGGTAAAACCAACCAAGACAAATCTAAAAACTCACTTCTATAATAAATATACTCACTAAGCTTTGTGTTTATTTGCACATACAGATATAAAAAGACAGTAAGAATTCACCTCCCGTCCTCTAGGTGCTGCTGTATCCTGGCGCCCTGGCTGGGAGTGTTGGCCAGCGTTTTGAGGCGCTGGTGGAGAGAGGCGGTCCTTTAGGGGAGCTGGTCCAGTGGGCCGACCTCAGCGCCTGTCTGACAATCCTGGGCCACAACTTAACCTTCAGCACCTCACAGCAACAACTCCACAGGTTGGCACCACTGTCCTACAGCCCGACCATCATCCCACTCAATATATTACGTGCACTTGGAAAGTACTGAAAGTTTCCTCCGTAGTTACACACATTTGTATTAATAAGTGTGTGTTCTATAAAACAAACATTACACTGAAGTGATGAGAGAGTTAAAATACTTCTGAATGATGACGAGCGTTTAGTAGTAGTGATGTGTTTTCATTGGTCCAGCCTGATAGGTGCTGCGCCAGGCCGAGGCAGTTGTCCAATCCGGAGGCCCCTCACCTTTGACCTCATCTACACTGACTACCATGGTCTTGCTCACCTTCAAGGCGCCATGGGACTGGCTTTCCAGCATTACCAGTACAATTGTCTAAACACACAATTATGTTTCATTAGATCTATTCTCTGAATAATATTACATCTTTTTATTTTATTTTATTACATTTACACAGTTTTAGAAATGTTACAATGACTTACATGTGCGTTACATGGTCTTTGGGATGAAGACCTTTAATTTGATGGTAGATAAAAAGATTTATAAACCTAATGATAAATAAAATAGCCACATACTTGTAATCCCAATATGTTTAAGATACATTTTGTGATTAACTTCTTTGTTTAGGTGTTGCTTCAGAATCCTGGACTCCTTTGGCACTGAACCAGCCTTTAACTTGGGGAGTTATGCGCGTGGTCATGGATATAAAACACTGTGGGGCAGCTGGGGTCTGCTGCCTCTGCAGTACATGACCATGTTCCGTAAGTCTGCATGTATGTGTGTGTATTTGTGTGTGTGCGTGTCTGTAATCATGCAAACATGTGACTGTGTGACACCACAGCTGTGACACTGTACAGTACATTGATTCAGAAATGCGCTTCATTCCACTCAACACACATTTACAGACATATTTATATCTTGCTGCCGAAGCACTGATCCTTCACGTGCACCCCTCGAAGCATCTTCACAGTGAGAGGAGGATTAATAGCTGAGGTTAAATAAACTTGGTGCCCAGACAGAGCTTTCATTCCAACACCTCTCCATGTCATCTTTCCCACCCTGCCGGGAGATGGAGACGAGCTGGACGCACTGCGCCGAGAACCCGAAGCTCTGTTTATTTGTCCTACTTAGAGGGAGACAGGGATGGATGTTAGCTGAAACAAAGACCCAGGAAGTAGAGAAAAAGGAAACAAAGCTTGAGAAAAGAGCTGGCGTGTGTTTATGCTTCTGTTTTGAAATGGGGAAGAGGAAGATAGTCGATTGAAGAAAACTAAACAAACAAGTCAACAAAGCAGAACACTGAAACCAAGAAACAAAAGAAACTTCATTCCTTCACAGCTTCCTGTCAAACCCCCACATCTCATGATCTTGATCATATCAGTGTGCTGTTGCATATCTCTGCTAATCTGATGTGAGCGTAGACAGGTGTAAGAGACAAGTGGGGACAAATGGAGCTGAAAAGGAGGAGACGATGTGCTGCTGTACGGAATAAGAATAAGGGGAGATTTAGCAAAAGTCTTTTAAACAAGGACCTTGAGACAGGAGAGAATGACACACACACACACACACACACACACACACACACACACACACACACACACACACACACACACACACACACACACACACACACACACGTACAAATGTTGTAGAAGTCAATGTGATGCTTGCACACATGTCCACACACACCTTTGCCAGCACATTCCTTGTAAAGTAAATACTCATCGTTCACACCTTCTTTAGTGTGTCTGGTGGCAGCTTCCTATCCAAACAGCCAGACGTTAACCTCTCATATATTTCCTTTAACAGCTGATTTATATTCTGCACAGTATGTCTTTCCTCTCTCACACAATTTGACTCTTTACTTGTCATCCGCCCGAAATATGTTGTCTGTAATGCATGTCAAAAGTCATTTTGTCGATCCTCTTTCCTCTTTTGTGTTGTCTTCAAGTAAGATGAGTGTGCATTCATCATCGTTTAAGAGTTTTGGTCAAATAAGGACACTTTTAAGACTGTGTAGAGTGTAGTTTTATGTTTACATCCATTTTAATTTCAGATCAAAACTCACAAAATGAAGTTGAAGTTCTAGCCCTGGGTCTTCTAGTAGAATTGTAATTGTATATTTTTTTTTACATGTTATCTAACCGTCTGTCATGTCTAGCTCACACTCCTGATAACTCCTTCCTGGGTTTTGTGAGTGAGGAGGCAGTGAGGGAGGAGGTGAGGGAGGAAGAGCTGGAGCCGGACACCTACAGGAAAGACAGGATAGCAGTTGTCTACGGCAAACAGGACTCCATGTGGAAGGTGACCTAAAGAGTAAAGCACACGTCTGTAGAAAAGCTGTGAGTCAGCAAGGAACATGTCAAGAGTTACCGCAGAGTTTTACATCGTAGTGAAGATTGAACAAAGACATTTGTGGTTTTTGTGCATGCTGGTGTTAAGATCCTCTGTGTCCTGCGTGTGTGTGTGTGTGTGTGTGTGTGTTTGTGTGTGCGTGTGTTTACCAGGGCAAATCTGAGTATGTAGAGGTTATCAGTGAAGAGCTGGAGACCCACGCTACAGTCTACCAGGCTCCAGGACTCGCCTCTAATCTGCCCAGCTTCATCAGAAACCACGGCCTGCTGACTCAGGAACACTTCCTACGACTTCTCCGCAGAGCCAAGGTCAGATAAGAGCTCCTCTCAGAACAAAGCTGTGAAGTCAGTAAATCTGTTATAAGCCACATTTTTTAACTGTATAATTTAACCGGATGAAAGATTGTAGCCATTGGACATCTGGATCTTAAGTTTCTTTCAGAGAAACAAGCTGAACAAACATTAGCGGCAGCCGAACAGCGTCAAGGAAACACAGATTTTGAGCGTGCTGCTTTATTCTGCTTTATTCAGTGTTTTGGAGAGGAGGAGACCTCTGCGGATAAATTGACTCGAAGGCAACAGATCCCACGACGATTTCACGTCACATCCAAACTCTTAAAAATGACATATTGTCCGTTTAAGTGCATTTATTGTTTTTTTTTAAATAGGTTATCTGCTGCTCCCCTCTCAGGTTTTCGTAGGTCTTGGGTTCCCCTATGAGGGTCCAGCTCCCATTGAGGCAATAGCCCTGGGCTGTGTCTTCCTTCAGCCACGGTTTGACCCACCACACTCATCAGACAACAATCACTTCTACAGAGGCAAGCCCACCACAAGACAGGTAGGGAACTGCTCAAACTAAAGGAAATGAGTTTTGAATTGAATATACATATTGTACAGTTTTTACATCTAAAGCCAGTAAATAACTTTGGATGACAGATCTCCTCCCAGCACCCTTATGCTGAGAAATTCATTGGCAAACCTCACGTTTGGACTGTAGATGTGACCAACAAGACTGACGTACGGGAGGCCGTCAGAGCCATTCTGCACACAGAGGTGAGAACAAGCAGAAATACTGTATATACATGTGTTTAAACACCGTTTATAATCCTATACATTTCAGCTACAGTAGCAGTGTAAAAAGTGCATGTGTATGTTTTTGCAGGTGAAGCCTTTCACTCCCAGAGAGTTCACATGTGAGGGCATGCTGGAGAGGGTTCGTGGTTATATCGCTCACCAGGTACAGAGATTTAGCTGTGTAGGAGAGAACTGTTGCAGTATTTCTTAGTGCTCATTTGACCTAATTAGACTCCTAACATGGCCTGACCTTAATCTCTAAAATAGGTTTTCACCCAGAAACCATTCAGTTGTTATTTGGTTCAAACTCTCCACATTGTCAACTTTCTTTCTCTTGAATCTCTCCAGAATTTTTGCAGTAAATCTCTCCCTACTTGGCCACCAGAATGCGCTCTAAGGGTGCACCTGGGTCCCCTGGGTCAGTCGTGCGCAAATGTGTGTCGACGGTCCTCCCTCGTGTGTGAGCCCGCTCTGTTTCACCACCTAAACAGTCCTGCTGCGTTCGCCAGGTGAGAAATCAGTGCACTGCACAGGTATGCAGGAAAGACTAAAGTTCAGAGCTGAAAATGACCAATGAAAGGGCCTTTACAGTATATTGTGTGAAAACTGACTGTAAAACACATGCAAATGCTTTATTCAACTCATCTTTGGTCATAGATCGGCAGTATGCGTTCAGTATTTACACTCCTAAATCAGAATATCAGAACAAGAAATTGCAATTTAACTTTAATTTCTCATTTTGTAGACTCAAGATAGGCTGCTCCAGCACGGGACAGGAAGTCAACCACCTGTTTCCTTCCTACAGCCCTTGGGGTCGACACTGTGGCCTTCAACAGGAGCCTCTGCTCTTCAGCTGTGCGGGCTCCGACCTCTCTCAGCGCAGACTGTGTCCCTGCAGAGCTCACCTACCTGGACAGGTGGCACTGTGTCCTGACTGCCTCTAAACACAACTGTGAAAGAACTCAGGAAATAAGAAGGGAAGAGGAAAACAGATGATATGATAAAGACAGCACCAAAGAGTCATCTGCAATACATACGGTACAGGTAGAGGATCGATCCCGAGCAAAGAGACGGCTTTCCTGCCAATGATTTTGAAAGTTTTGCGGTCTTGTTTGGGGATGTTGGAATATATAGAGTATCTGCATTTTATTTTATTATCATGTGTAATCTGAATCGTCAGCATCACTGGCATTTAGTTTTTCACAACAATTTTCAGTTATGTTGTGCCAAGTAGAGAGAGGTCAAATACTGCAGGGTGCATCTACGTTCTAGATTTCACCAATTGCGACTTTTCTCAAGACATTTATTACTCAGGAACCAAAAATGAATAATTGTCTTTTTTAGTGTTAACGGGTGATGAAATCAAGGCGTGGCGTCTCATGGCGGAGAACAAAATCCCTGTTGTTTTTGTAGCTTTTCCTTGATCCCTTAAGCAAATAGTCTTTAGATTAAGGCAAGATGCACTTTAAGGAAAAAAAGTGTTTTGGTGTATTTAAATGAATACACGTGAGAAGTGGCACTAAAAGCCATTTAGTTCTCTTCTCCCGCTCCACATCTTCAATATTATGCTGAATAAGTAGCTAATCATTCATTTGCTTACAGTAATGTATCACACTGGTCAGCGTTGCATGAGATTACCGCCCATGTAACCCTTCAATGCATTGCTGGCTGCAGATATTAGCCCGGGCCTCGGAGGAGAGCGCGTGACAGCCTAAGTGATGAGGCTCATTATCTGAGTGAATCATGGATAACCTCTGGATGCCTTTGGGAAGTCACAGCCATATGACCATGATTATACTGTCATATAAACCATTGGTTCCCAACCATCTTTGACTTAGGAAACCCCCTCAGCTCTGTTTAAATCCATGCCCCCCACCAGTATAGGCAGAACCTCATTGTTTGTCTTTCAAACACATATTTTGCGTCATTTAGACTGGGGAAAAAAGTCACTGCAGGCAGGATTAATTATGTTTTCTTGAGTTATTTTACTAGAAATTATGATTTTGATCATAACAGATGACTCATTTTACCCAGAGTTCTTGCGTTTGCTCCAATATTATTCCTTGACTGCCTCATGACTTACAGATACTTAAAGCCCCTCAAGGGTATTTTGCACCCCAGGTTGATATGAACAAACATGGAAACTTTACATACAGATTATACAGTGATTTGGCCACATTACACACGCAAAGAGAGGTTTTAAACTTGAGCGTTTCCATTTCAGAAGCCTCAAATGGTCACACAGATTTATCCCATCATCCCTGCCTGCAAAACCGCTTGTGAAAGAAACAAATGATAACAACTAAAGGTCAAACTACAGTGTTGTAAGTGATGGGGTGCTGGATTTACACGGCGCAGCTGTTAGCAAAGATGGCTCCAACAATGGCAACAAGCTGCTATTTTGAACTGTGTCGATGTGAGGCTTTTCTTGGAATGGACGCACTCATGAATGTTAATTGGCAGAGCAAGAGAGCTTTTCTGCCTCGATACACTTCATGTGACCAGAACATATTGTCACTCAGGGATCAGACCGCTCAGGGCTGCGACGACAGGACTGGTCGACGATGTGATTGACCAGTAAATGCCTGTGAAACGGTCGATGAAAAAAACCTTTGTGATGACTTTGGTAGACTCATTTGGACCTGTCAAAATGGACATTTGCTTAATTAGCTGAACGGTCCAAATATGATGGAAATGAACTTGTGTTTATGTCAAAAGGCTGCTTGGATTAAAGGAAAAATAAAAGTTACTTTTGAATCAGAGGGAAGCCTCTGGAGCAAGTTTTTGGAAAGTGATATGTAATTTCTGGATGAGTCATATTAATTCATATCAGTTACATGTGTTATGGCGTATAAAAGCTGTCACTCACCTCCCAGGGGGCTGATAGCAGAGGGTTCAAACTAAGGGTTCAAAAACAGCACAGAGTAGATATGGAGCAAATGCATAAATGTGGACGGACAAAGGTTTTAGTGTTCCACACGGCTGCCTACTAACCTCATAATGAATGCGACTGTATGGGAGTGCAAAACTGACAGTCCATAGCCTATGTGTCAGAAACGTGATATAGGCCTATAGGCCTATAGATAGAAATGCTCCTAAGCATATTGTAATCTCAAATAAATGTGAGTCTACAGCTATGCTAGTGGCTCTGAAAGGCTAAAGGCTACTTGAGCTAAAGGCTACTTGAGCTAAATGCTAGCATTGCAACATGCTCACAGCGACAATGCTAACATGCTAATGTGTAGCAGGTATAAAGTTAGATATATAGATAGATACTTTATTAATCCTGAGGGAAATTTAGTTTAGTTCAACATGTTTATAATCTTTCTTTAGTATGTCAGCATGCTAACATTAGCTAACTAGCAGTAAACACAAGGTAGGCTACAGCTGAAGTTAGTGAGGATTAAACTATATGTTGAGCTGTTGATGATGTTTGGTGATTACAATTCATCCCAAGGGGGACGTAAACGTACAAAATGTCATCTTAATCCATCCAATAGTTCGGTCGGGACCAAAGTGATGGACCAAACCGACAGACTGACATTGCCATGCCACTAGCATGGTTAAAAAGACTGCACTAATGCCACCTGTGCTCGTTGAAACAACGATTACAAGGTTCGAAAATAAGAGATGATTGATGGAGGAGAGAAAAAATCAAAACCCTTGAGAAACCAAGAGAGGAAACTTGAACCTGTGTCAGGGTCGGCCAGACATCATGGAACGTTCTCGCTCCAGTAAAGGTTCAATAATGTTTTCTCCGAGTGCTTTTTAATTTTACATGAGAGACAGGAACTCTTTTGGCCACATAGGGACTCTTTGCTCCTATACCTTTCAACTGTGGAATGTGGTGCGAATCAAACTTTCGCTGCCAAGAAAAATGAGAGATCTTATAGAAGAAAGCAACACATGAGAGTTTCGCTTAAATTCAAACTTTCAACATATGTCGTCTGTCGTTTTGCATGAAAGATAAAGATTTATTCGGAGAAAAGTCACGCTATAGAGAAGTGAGAGAACAGTTTATATATACAGTATATGTTTAGACATACATCACTAGCTTACTCACAAGTTGGGGATGACAAAGCACAAACATATATATATATATATATATATA
Organism: Cottoperca gobio; assembly: GCF_900634415.1. NCBI lineage: Eukaryota > Metazoa > Chordata > Actinopteri > Perciformes > Bovichtidae > Cottoperca > Cottoperca gobio. The sequence goes on along the minus strand of NC_041373.1, from coordinate 15,410,944 downwards.
TATATATATATTCAAACACCGTTTCAGATTGAGTGAACGTCGCGTCTTTGTCTCGTTTGATTTGGGCTTCTGTCTGCTTTGTTCTTTCTTTAACACTTGTCTTCACATGCCGTTTACTTTTACTCTAGTCTCCCTCTCTTACTGCATCTTTATCCATGCTTTTACTAATTGGCTACAAATATAAGGAACATAGTTTAGTTCACTGCATATAGTCCAGGTTGCACCTTAATGATTTGTTCACTTCTGTACCTGGATGCATTTTCAAAATGGCCTGAGAAAAATAATTGAAATGTAATGATTTTGTCTATAGCCAATATATATATATATATATATATATATATATATATATATATATATATATATATATATATATATATATATATCCCAATCTTGATGAACCTCTGGCTCTTTGCCTCTCCAGCTTTGTTGATTTGCAACGGCAGGTTGTTCCCTAAAGGGGGCAGTGTGGTCAAGCTAAATCTGCTCGCACTGGACCAACTCACAGCATACCCGTTAGAACCTCAGCAACCTGCTTAGGAAGTGACATATGAAGACAGAGAAACATAAAAACATCCGAGAGAAAACCGACTTTTGCTTGTCGGAGACGAGAAAGAGTGGAAGGGAAACTGAAGTACAGTAGATGTGTTACGACAAATGGAGACACTTCGAGTCTTCTCCACAGGTAGCTCCCAGTTTAGTCCACCCACCCCACTTAGGAGGAGGGAGCGAGGAGAGCGGCTTAGCTACCAGAAGAAAGCAGCTGCTTTTATTGAAACCTGTTATTGGCGTGCCAAGATTACACTGAACAACAACAACGCTCCTCCCTGGAAGCCAGTAAAATGCCAACAACAAACACTTGGCTTGCCTACAGCGCTGTTAGAAGCCACAGAAGTTGGCCTTAATGATACTTGGTAACTATTACAGACTATTAAAGAAAAGGAATAAAGAGGGAAACAACGGGAAGGAGAGAGAAGGGGAGAGGAGCAAACAGGGATTTGTTCAGAAGTTGTTTCCAGGCATATTGTAGGTAGCTGACTCATTGTTGGAAAACCTTAAAGAGATGCACTGTTGGTTTAGTTGTTGAATGAAAAAAGGTGTTTTTGTGTCCGCCTGGAGACAGATATAATAGTTCTCTGCCTGATGTGCTGTTACATCCATCAGCAACACACACTACAGGCGTAGAGCTGTTGTGTATGCTTGAGTGGTCGGGGCATGGCACAGGCCGGATTCTCCCCAAACGTCTCGTGTCAGTATTCCTGCAATCTCACCACACCTGAGTAACTCTGAGGCAGACGTGATCCGGTCCACATCTCGTGTGCCTCTATATGTGTGTGTGTGTGTGTGTGTGTGTGTGGCCAGATAGCTGCTAATCCCATTGTCTTTATGTATGTATTCAACTGAAAGCATTTTATGACCTCTAGGGGACAGGAGAGGTCATCCGCACAGACTGAGGTCTTAGAAGCAGCAGCCACAAGAGAAAATGTGATATCTGAAGTAACTTCTAAACGTGTGGCAAAATGATAACAGAAAATACTAAAATAATTCTGCAGCGGACCAATTTTGCAAGGAAAGCTTGGAAGAGGAAGTGAAATCTCTCATTTTGTGCTGAATTTCCCTCCTTCTAACGCTACAGAAGAGAAAGTTGAGAAGAAACACAGAGCTAGCTCCGAGAAAGCCCTCGTCATCTTTCATCCTACGCCTCTGAATTTGCCTTCATTTTCTGGGGGCCCATAAATTGGCTCTTATTGTCCCATAAATGACTCCCTTTGGGGTGGGATTTATAGTGAGGGGTGGCAATGGGGTGTGCGGAGGGGTTTAAATCCCACCTTTTGATGTCCCCTCTGCTTAACAGGCAGTGCAGACGCGCCTGCCCATATGCTGCACCGTGCCTTTGCCACACACTGCTAGCGTGCGACTCTCTCACACACACAGGCACATTAAAGGATATTAAACTGCTTTTCTGCTTTCATTCAGAGTCATGGGATGTAACAGCCAAGCAGGGTGGTTCGCGTTAAGCTGCGCCACTTCCTCAGCTGTAATTAAAGCCGCCCATGCAGGGGGTCTCTAACAGTCTTGTTTTGCTACACCCCTGATCCTGACCTTATAAAAGCAGACGGCAAGCCTTTTTTTTTCTTACACTGCGGAATAGGTTGAAATAATATAGTCTGGAGTTTATTTCTTGGTGATGTGGGTTTTTCCTGTAGTTTTAATAATAAATGTCCACCAAGCATTTGACAGGTGGTGACCAAATTCAACAACGGACATTATAGACGTGTTAAAAAGGAAAATCATGTGATAACAGCTTCAGAAACATTTCAACCAATGTCATGGAAGATATTTCAGTTCTGACGTCATGTATGAAAGTCTCACCTCTCACTTTGGTGCTGCAGTTAACACTAGGTCACAGATCTGGTAGCTTAAAGCAGACTCAGGAGTCAGGCCGTGCGTCATAAAAGCACTCTACAGAAGGTGTTGGTCCGACACACGCCGCCAAAATTGTTGCAGTTTTAACTGTCGATGTTAATATCTGGGCATTTGCACTCCAAGCCAGTAGGGGGCACCAACATGGTAACATTACACAATTTATTGCACATGTGCAGATGGCGTGTTGCAAGATAAAGAGAATCCACAAACTGCAAAACTGTGCAACAAGTCAAACGTAACTTCTCTCATCAATCTACACTTAATACCCAATAATCAAAAAACTGAAATATTACATTGACACAAGTATTCAGACGCTTAACTCAGTAGTTAGTTGAAGCACCTTTAGCGGGGATTACAGCGTGGAGTCTCCATGACGCGACCAGTTTTGGGGATTTTTTGCCTTTCTTCGCTGGACTTTCCCGTCTCCACACAGGATCTCTGGAGCTCAGCCAGAGTGACGACCGGGTTCTTGGTCAACAACAAGGCCGTTCTCAGCCGATTGCTTAGTTTGTTGTTCCAAAAGTCTTCTGTTTAAGAAGTATGGAGGCTTTGGGGACCTTCAAAGTAGCAGCTCTGTGCCTCGACACAATCTCTTCAACCTTACACGGTGGTTTTTGCTCTGCCATGCTTTGCCAGCTGTGAGACCTTATACAGACAAGTGTGTGTCTTTCTAAATCATGTCCAATCAATTGAATCATAGCAAAGGGTCTGAATACTTATAATACTGAAAAAGAAAAGCTTAAATTATTTTGCAACATTACAAAATGGGGGTCAAGTGATGAGCTGAGGTAGGAAACGTAATACAGACCCTAGTGGGCAGAAGTTAGTGAGATGAACCAGAGGCAGAATGTATCCTGGTTAGGGTTAGGGTTAGGGTTAGTCAGGATAGTTTGTGTCCCTCAGTTTTCCCTATTCTCTGTCTCTCTAAGTAAGAATCCATTTGTCCTTTCTGTCTCCGCTCCTTTATCTCACTCACAAACACCTTCGCTCTCTTTTCACTCGGCCTTTTCAACCTCCTCCTCTTTTCTGCCCACTTCTCTCTCTCTCTTTCAGAGGCAGATGAGCCAGGTGATAGTGACACAGCCAGCTGTATGCCAGTTACCACGGTGATGACAGCTGCCAGCCCAGGTGCACAGGCAGCTGGGAAGGCGAGGAATGTGTGTGTGTGTGTGTGTGTGTGTGTGTGTGTAACACAGAGAGAGAGATGTCTGTGACACTGGTATCTGTGTGTATGCATGCTTCTGTGTGTGTGACAGAGATAGCGGGGGAAAGGGACCTGGGTGCTCGTGAGGACACAGGTGTGTTAGTGATGGTGGGAGCGTGGGAGAAGAGAGGAGAGAGAGGAGAGAGAGGAGCAGTGGTGAGGGGATAAACTGACCTTTGACCCTTTTCATCGTCTGGGCATTTCCCAAGATCCATCTGCAGCGACTCGGATGTGTCTCAACGTCTAGACGTTTGTCTGTCACTCAGTGCTTGGCGACCGTGTCTCAGCGAGCGTAATTGAGTCAAGACATGAAATCATAGCAGGAAACACGCAGCGAGCCTAGTTAGTGCTCGGATGACATCAGCTTGTTAAATTGGAGCCTGTCAAATAAAACAAGGTTATGAGATGAACTAGAAAGATAATGAGTGCAATCCCGAACATTCCCACTCAGTAGAAGCTTTTTCTTTTCTATTTCATTGATGGTTCAAGTGCTATTGAGTCATCGCAGCAGAGCACATTCCTCGTGTGGTGCACCTGTGAGACGAGCACAGATGATACAACATCTCTTCAAACAGCCTCTTTCTTTTTCTTTCTTTTCCTCTTTTTCTGTCTCTTCTGGGAACATTCCAATCTACTCCTCTCGTGCACCTTCTCCTCTTCACCTCCTCCCCCTCCCCTCCGAACCCCGTTCCCTCTCCTGAGAGCGGGAGGCCGCGGCGCCATCACTCACCACTTGGTGATAACTGGCACAAAGGGGGCCTTGGTGGCCCCGGCTGCGGCCGCTCTGGGTGCACCGCCACTGGGGAGAGAGTGGAGGAAAAGTCCCCCCCCCAGCTCTGCCGATTCCCTCCAGTCCTCCATCGTCCCCTCCTCCTCAGATGATGAAAACTCTGTCAGTGCGGATTAGGAAGGAGCGGTGTGTGTCGGCGGAGGGAATAACGGTGATAAAAGCCGTGCCGCCGCACCTCTGTATGTCCATCGCTCTTTCAACTTGCTCACTATTTGTCACTTTATACCAATTTTGGGATTTGAAACCCTTTCATGCGGCTCTCACGTTGCCAAGCTGCTGTTAAGCTTCAATTTTTTTATGTGGAGTTTTAATAGGTTCCCATTCAGCCTTGCTAATGCATTCTGATGATCAAAGGCAAGCTTCTTTATTATATAGCTAAGTAAGTCTTTGAATTTATACATCTACTTTACACATGCAGGTGGTAGTAAAACAGCATGCTCAGGGTGAGAATGAAACTGATTCACAGTGTGTGGTCTCAACTATCTGTGTTAGTTACATTTTCATAATTTAATATGCGATCATATTACATGTACAGACCGAATTTTGGGATATATGGCAGAAAGACGGGGGCTATAGAGACATTCTGAACAGTAGGTGATGGCAAGGAAGGAAGGGAGACACTAGGGCACAGCACTGAAGGATTCTGGGACGGGGATGGGGGCATTCAGTTGGGAGGGGGGGGAGGAGTATTCTCAGGCTGGCACAGTAACGGTCTCGCTTCATGGTGAGAGAAAATGGGCGCTGAAGAAGGCTGGTGGGAGGGTGCAGGCTCCGAAATTGATTTCATGCCGGAGTCAGACACAGCCCCAAGGAAGGAATAATATGTGTGTGTGTTTGTCTGTGTGTGAGGAAGAGTAAGAGAGTCCAGTGTGAATTGTGAGGGGCACACAATGGCAGGAAAAGAGAGGGGCCGACCTGCATCAAAGAGACTGGATCTGCATAAGATAAAAGCATGTTGCGATGTTGCTGTTGACATCGGCAGCAGGCAGCACGCACAAATACTGGATGTTTGTTGTTTGTCCATTATTTCACTTCCTACGTGTCCAATGAACTATATATTCAATGACATTACGACCTTCATTTTAGTTTCATTTAATGTCCTTTATTGACGATCGTTTCACCCAAAAAACACGCACATATTTTTTCCCATTCAACACGTAGCACCAGCTGATGAAAGCAGACAGGGACTGAAAGGGCAGCTACATTATTGCACAAGAGAAATCTCATCAGTGCACATTGACATTTATGTAAAACATATGCAGCAGAACAGCAGGGATTTCCATACACTGTAAAAAAAAAAAAAAGTGAGACCTTGAGGAATGGATTAGACGTTGGGGATACGTGCCATTTAAAATTCAGGCTGTTTCCTTCTTCTAATGTCTCTCCCACACACACACACAATTGCACACTCGGATTCCATCTCTTCTAAGTATTCTCACACAAGTATACATGTACACACGCTCACAGAGTGCATACCTTTGAAGAGTGTCTGCTCCACAGACCACAGACCTGCACTGATGCCTTTATTCGTACTTATTACACCTATCATGATCTCAACCGCTCTTCCCTTCCTTCTTGAAGTTTTGTCCTCCTTACCCTCACTTTCCATCACCTTCTTACTTTTAGTGCATCTTTCCCTTGATCTCTCCTTCCTTCCCTCGCTCAGCCTCTCTCCATTCTCTCTCTCTCCTCTGTCCTTTCCCCCCTTCTTGGCATCGGCGGCAGCATCTCTTTTAAGGCACATGTCAAGGGAACTGTCTGCCGCTTTCAAAGGCCTTTGTGTCCGGCCTTTCTTCCCCTTAATTTGGTTTCCCCAAAACACTTTCCCATAGCATGGCCGTCTCGCCCCCTTTTCTCTCAGCTACCCCTCTCCTCTCCTCTCATCTCGCCCTCCCTCTCTTTCAACTGTCCTAAATACGTTTCACTGAAGATGATATGCATAAAGTCTCAGAATTTATAATTTTTTTTATGAACATTCACGTTAACATATGTAAAAGTAATCTGCATTCAAGTAACGCTAAATGTATTCAAATGCAAAACAATCTCTAGAATCCGAAAATCAGTTCTTCGCTCAACCAATTATGGCAAATGTGTTGTCAGGAGATAATAGGGAGATGAAGAACACAGGATCAAAGTGCTAAAATAAATCTACGGCAAGAAAAACCCATAGACGTAACTTCGTAGTACCGGGCCCTCCAATGCATCCCGGGCATCCGGTTTCCCCGCTGCCCTCTTCCCATGACTTCTCTGACCGCATAGGTTTCTTCAGGGAGCTTCTTGTCATGGCAACGCTCACCAAAGTATTGTTCTGTTAGCAGGCTGAGTAAGAGGGAAGATGACCTTGGAATAAAAGAGTGTATTTATTTATTTGCTTTGCCAGACGAAAGAGATGACATGTTAAAAGTTTCTTGCGAGCAGCAGAAAGTTGGCAGGAGAAATGCATTCTGGCGTGCGTTGCCCCTGGTGGGTGCAAGTGACGGCATTCTTCCTCGCATGTGTGTATAGCATTGCGGTGTCCTCACCTAAGGCAGACACATGTGGTTCTAATCCACCGTATACGGACAGACTTCTTCGCTCTATCTGCATCTTTCTCTCTCCCCATAAACCTCTCTTGTGTCTCTTCATCTATCCATCAGTCCTGCCTTTGCTCCCATTCCTGCTTCTTTGACAGCAGTCTTCCTTTCGTTCACATTACATATTTCCTTTTCATATTTCTCATATCCCTTGCCAACATATTTTCTACATTGTTTCACCTTTTTTGCTGAAGTCCTTTCTTCCCTTTCCCCCCGCTTCGTCTCTCCTGAACACATCAGCTACCTGTCATTCACTCTACTCGGAAATCTTTGAAATCTTTTCCTACAGGAGCGTCGCAACTGTGCCACTGCAGGATGTATTACTTACCTCTCACATCACACTGCTTTGAGAGACTAATGCCAAAAACATCTCTTCTCCAGAGATTGTGTGTGTGTGTGTGTGTGTGTGTGTGTGTGTGTGTGTGTGTGTGTGTGTGTGTGTGTGTGTATGTGTGTGTTTCATCAATGGTTGGAGTTGTATCCTAAACCACAAGGGGTCAGACATACTGTATGTTTTTATAACTGTCAAGGGATTTAAAAAGTCCAAATCTGGAGTAGATAATCTTTGCTTTGAGGTGTGTGAGTGTGTGTGTGTGTGTGTGTGTGTGTGTGTGTGTGTGTGTGTGTGTGTGGCCGTAAGTAACTGCCTTTCCAAGAGACAGTTTTATAAGCATAATTGTGTCCAAGTGTGAAGGAGACGTGGTGTCTTGGTGCTGAGAGCCTGAGGATGATAAAAGGACGTGGTTGGAAAGGAGATGTCTGTATTGACTCAATGCCGGATGTTTCCACAGTTCTGAAGGGAAAAAGGGAAAAATCACATCTTACGGTTTGTCCATTTTTTGAAAGTGGTTTCAGTTTTGACAGCCAGACGAAGGCCAACGCAAACCATCTTCTAAAAGGGTGGGGGTGGGGGGCAAAGGTTGAGTTGGACTCTCTCTATCGCAGAATCAACAATGGGATTGCATTACCGAGACAAGAGGAACTCTGTGAAAGCAATGAGACATAAGCTGATTTAAAAAAAATGGTTTTCCGAACTTTAAGGCCTTTTTCAGATGGATGATGGTTATTGAGAGTGATATGGAGTGAGAGTGATACGGCTAGGGTCAGATCAAGTCCTCCTGCGTACAACAAAACATGAGAGACACGTACTACAATGGAACGACCATGATGGAGGACATTTGCTTCTAATTGACCTCCACCCTTTCGACTGGGCCCCCCAGTCAGGCGTGGCCCGTTGCCCCGAGTAACCCCTCGCAGCATCTCCACATCCCAGAGTGGTGAATAGGAGCTCTCTCGCTCTCCCTCCTTCTATTGACACACACAGCCTTGTACCTTTGGCCTGACAAGCAGGGGAAGAAGTTGTTTTTGCTGTCTGAACTCAACCAACCATCAAACTGCTCACAGCTGGGACCCAGAACCATGACCTGGGACCAGGACTCTGAGGAAACTCCCCCCGATTTGCTTCCTCCAGGACGATGTCAGACATGTCAGTGGTGGCGGCGATAAATGTGATGTAGAACTTCACTTGAGGATTCTAAAAAGTGCTGAAAGGTTTCCCTTTCCATAATAATTTCTACGTTTGGGTGCGGTCTCACCGGCACCGGCAGAAAACAAAGAGAGGCACTTGATGTGATATGACATGACATAAAAAATTTAAATCATGGTTCTATTTTGCACAATCAGTTAACCTGATGTCAAACAACTTGGTGAAATTGGTCATTTATTTGGTTTCCAAATGAGACAGGCCACCACTTCAAAGAGATTGATTACTGCTGCCAAGCATGCATGAAATCACCAGACATATTTTCAGTTGCGCCTAAATTATTCCTTCCAAGCATTTTGGAGGTTAGACCTTTCCTGATGGCTCAACGAGGCTGCACACGCACATCAATGCATACACACGACAATACAGGCTGCAACGCTCACGCTTGAACACACACACACACACACACACACACACACACACAGACACACACACACACACACACACAGACACACACATATCACAGCTCAGACAGCCAGACTGCCCACACCCCCCCCCCCCTTTCTTTCTCTGACTGTTTGTGTAAGCGAAGACTCAAAGTTGAGAGAGAACGAAGGGTGTGTGCGTGTGTGATGGGAGGTGGGGGGATAAGAGGGAGAGAAGACACTGAGAGCGAGCTGGTGATCTGACAGCGTTTTGATGGCCGCAGGCTGGAAACAATTTTGGGGGGGGGGGATGAATTTAATACAAATTCCTCCCAGCGCAGCCATGTGTCCCGGTCGACCTGAGCTGCCCCAGCACACCTCGCTAGAAACTCACACCCTCTGCCCGCCTCCCTCCTCATCCACCTCCAAGCTCTCCAGCATATGCTTAGCTGTCACTCAGAGCCTCCTGTCACATTCTCCTCACGCCTGATGTGTCCGTGTTTGTGTGCATAAGAAATGCGATGTTTGAAGAGAGAAGTATTCTGGGCGTCAATCATCTCACGGCCGAGAGTGACAGGCGACGGGCCCGCTGCAGGAATTTAGTTTCACAGTACCTGAAAGTGTTTTGTCTCATCAGACTTCACCATGCAGGTCTAAGAAAGGAATCCTGTGGCGGCTCAGCTCCTGTCATGAGGTGCTGCGACTGATCAAATGATATATTGACTTAAAGCAGAGCTCTGCAGGGTTGGATTATGGAGTAAAAATAAAACAAGTTGTAGTTGGCGTTGAGAAAGACGGCCTCATACTGTTTCAACCTGTCTGCCATTAGTACACCATTTGTTCTGCTTTTGATCAAATAGGTAATTTGCGGTGAGGATTAGACAAAGATTATATTTAGCAATTATTGTTCCGAAGCAGAGCGGCCCGCTCCAACTTCATCATCCACTCTTCTTGGAAATGGATACCCTTCACTTTTCTGCACCATTGGCAAGCATGATTGACCACAATTAGGCCAATTACAGACCATTTTAATGACTAGGACAAATTGATGACAGGGGTTATGGGAGCAGCTGTCCTCATTTTCACCATATTACTCTCATCAGCCTGGACATCCCTGAATGAACCGGAGAGGCAGTTGGAAAGGTGGGGGAAGTTTCGGAGTGGAATGTACCGTACGTGTGTGGAAGCGTAGGCGAGCGCTGGAGTACTTTTGCTGTGTGAATGCAAGTGTTAGGGTGCGTGTGTGTGTGTGTGTGTGTGTGTGTGTGTGTGTGTGTGTGTGTGTGTGTGGGTGTGCATTTGGGTCGGTGTTGAGTCACGTCCAGCGCTGATCTGTAGTCACTGTTGAGCCAGAGCTGCAGGTGTCCCTGTGCCCCGTCGATTGCGAGCCGCCTCTTTTTCCCAGGAAAATGCTTTCAACCGGAGTAGGGTTACCGCAAAGCAGCACAGACATCTGAGAGATGCCAGGAATGTCCTTCCCCATCAAAGGGGCAGCATTTGGCCATTTTTATATCTGCAATTAAAAAGGGAACAATAAGAGGGAAGAGGGAGTGAGTGCAAGGATAGACTGAGGAGAGAGTGAAAAGGGGTTGGAATAGAGGGAAGAAGTGGAGAAGGAATGTCAGCACCTGCTATGGCTGTATGCACTGCCAAAGAAAAAAACTGCCGCAAAAAGAATGATGAAGTATGATTCGGCCCCTCCCCCGTATTATTTTTTAATAAACCCTTTCATAAAAGGGAATGCCCCCTCTTGACCTCCACTTTGCATCTGGTTGAAGTTGTTGCGGGAAGCACCTTTCCAAGTTCAGAGACAGAAAAAGGACCACGGACATGTGAGGGTAAATGTCCATTGTAGGCTTCCTTGTAGTGCATCAAACAGCAGACAGACAACGTTAGCAACCAGCTGGTGGAGCATATTTAGCAGCCACATATTGTCCTCAGGAGTTCGAGTCGAACATCTTTTAGGATCATTTATATTCATTAGGTGGACACAAACACAAACACAATTTTAAATGACTAATAATCTCAACTTCAGGATTCGGTTGTAGCCAATTAAAGACACTCTAAGGAGTTGGATGTACATTTTTTAGGTAAGTAAATTTAGTTTGAAACATGTTTCTCGCTTGCCAAAGTTAGCATCACAGTTATTATCACAGAATTACCAATGCACCTTGCTAACCAAGCTAGCTAGCTAGTGGTAGCTGATAAGCTTTGTTAGCTGTGGGGGCCTCACTCCTCACTAGCTTCAACCCACGTCCAAATATGGTCACTTCTGGTTCCAAAAAACAAGATGGTGACGACTAAAATGGCTAACAAGTAGCCATAAAAATTTAAGCTATATGCTTGTCCTTAGGAGAGGAACGAAGGTCAACTCGCACCTCAGTGTTTCTACAACTTTGCTCATTCCTCTAAAGGTCAACAATGACCATCGTAGAGAAGATGACCCAAGTTGTTCTCACCTGGAGTTGAGGAAACCATCATATGTTTAGTGGAGTTTAATTTATAAAAGTGCCGCAGTGCCTTTAAAATCTCTGCGATTCCCTTAAAATATGCTCGTTTTTATGGGAAACAGTCCAAACTCAACCCAGAATGAGGCAACATACACCTTTGGGGTTTTTGAGGCTTGTAAAAATGGGTGTTCATTGCATTTTCGTTCTGTGAGCCACCTGTTCACGCTGGCATTGCTTTCAGTTTGTGAAATGTATGCCGTATATTTTGAGCAAAACAGAACACAGTTTTAACAAAATGTTCTCTTGGATTTCCCCCAATCACTCACTTAAATGGAGATTTCAATTTGGATCCATGAAATTAATTTTTCATGGTTGGCAGTGGACAAGTGGTGGAAGTTGATCCTTTGAGTTGGGTGTGACTGTGTTTGGCAAAGCTAGACGAGTCACTTAATGGCCTTTTTTTTTTCATACTCTATGTCTAAATCCTTTGCATGCTCCCTCTGTCGCTCCCTCCCACTTTGGCTTCCCCTCTCTCTCTCTGTGACTTGGGGAGCTTTCAGTCGGCACATTGCGTGCGACAGCGATGCTACAGGCTGTAAAGGCACAGTCCAGGAGCAATAACATAGCTGGTGCAACATCGAGGTGTGTATCTGTGCGTGTGTGTGTTACTGAGACAGTGGATGCACCTGTAAGCTAAGAGTGTTTTTTAGTGTCAGTGTGCTTAAAAGACTTAACCATCTGGCAAACGCCACTATACATCCAGCAACTCGCAGCTTTGCCCGTGACACGGACTTCCATGGCCAGCTCCAACAGGCAGCTGTGTTCTGGCGCCCCATAAAGAGAATTCCTGCCTGATTTTACAGTTCTTTCCTTTTCCTTGTTCCCTTCAACAACATGTGGATTAGGAGTTGTGCCTTTTAGGGTTTGAGCTGGAAAGCACTCTGACACATCTCGTGACTTGATCAGTGCCACTATTCAAATATTAGAGATTTATCAACGGCAAAATTGTTCCAGTAACCTGTTCGCAATTGCAAAAAAAGAGAAGTTGTATTCCAGCTCTGGGCACACTGCTTGTGAAAACATCCATATCGTGAGAGCAGGTGGTTGAAATACTCCAACTTCTCCATTTACACGGACTGAACCACCATCTTTACATACTGGCTTGAGTAATCTATGACTCTCTCTTGTGTTTTCTAACATATAAATGAGTCCACATGAACTGCGTGCCCTTTAAAAATCAATTTTGTGAACATTGAGTTCTGGGGAAGGACATTGATTGGCTGGTGCCCTGCTGTGATGCTACAGAGGTGGCTTTTTATTGGAGTTTTTTTGGGGGGAGGGAGAAGCAGGAAGTCCCTTCGGATGCTATAAAGCGCGCTCATATAAAGGGGTAATCCCCAGATAATTACAGGTGGGGTGCTCTATATACAGACTCAGACTGAGGGGGAGGCACCACTACCCAAGGTCAACCCCCCCAACCAAACTGCCTTACCTCAAACCATGGATGATAAAACACTAATAGGCTGAGGCTAACACACGCTATTGCCAGCAGTTTATTTCCTTACTATGGTGGTAGAAACCGAGACTTAACAGGTGGATTTAAAGTGTGTTCACCAACTGTTTCTAATTACAAATCATCTTAACATCAGGAGAGGCAATGTATATGGGAGAAAGCTCCACTTTTTAAATGTATTTTGTGGGAGTTGGGGTTATGAAAAGGCTTCAGTGTGTTGGACATCAACTTGATGCTTGTGGTTTGACCCAGAGAAGGCTGTAGGTTCAGTTTCCACAGCCAGTGATTTAACCTCTAATGGAAGCGTTTCTCCAGCATACTCTCATAGCAGACATGCTGACATGGTCACGGCTAGAGTTACAAACCATCCAGCATAAAACAACACAGTCGGGCGATAATTAAACCAAAAATCGTTACGTTACTTAATACACTAATACAGAACGGGGTTTGTGTGTGTGTGTGTGAAGGGTCCGTGTTTTAAAGACCTGCTCCAATGAAAATCAAGTTTCTAACCTCGTTAACATGTCCATATAGTGTTTTTTTTATATGCTTCAAAACATATCATGAGTGAAATAAGCAGTCAACGCCATGACTGAGCATTTCCGCCTTGGAGCTGCAGCGTCAGACAAACCAGGGTTTCATATGTCACATACCTGGAACCAATCCCGTCAACTTGAGGGGTGGGGCTTTCCATAACATTAGCGTAACGCTACGGTGAAACAAAGGGTATCAGAGGTTTGCAGAAGTCCTTTTCCAGAGCACTGTTTTGAAAAACGTCACCCAAAAACAGAAGGCTTTTGCCATAAAACTTATATTGAAGCCTCACACTGTTCCATCCATGTGTCCTGAAGACACAGTGAGTACGAGCCAACGTGTTGGTCAACCGGTAAGCTTCAGTTTCAGACTAATTTGCATATTTATATTTACACGCATACTTAATGAGGCAAAGGTGTAGCGTTATAGCTAAGCCATTTTAGGGCAAAATAACTCATTTTGATGATCGGAGATAAGTTTTAGGGTTTTATTCGGTGCCAGGAGAGACGCACTGAAGTGACAATCCCTGTTTGGTTTCCCTTTTTTTAAATAATGAACAGAATTATGACGTAATAAAGTGCACATTTACTGGCCAGGGAGTGGATATGATTTTAAAGCCTACTTTAAAAAGTCTGTATCATTTATATTGTTCATCTTTAGTTTATTGGACGTTTGAAATATTTACATTACTATACTGGTGGTTGATGCACATTATAAGTAGTTATCTGGCTACATGATAGGTCTTTGGGTGCATGAATACCCATGTGATAGTTCATGAAATTATTGTGTATGGATCCACTTGGTTAAATCCATCTTAAATTGGGTGGTTTACACAATTAAGTTGCAACAAGAATCGTTCCCAGAGATGACTGGTTTTTCAAATAATATGGCCGCTACTTAACTGTTTTCTTCTTTAGGTGTTGCTCTTTTCTTTGTATGTTTGCTGGACAAGCTGCATACTCCGTTATTCCAATATTATAGATTATTACTTTAGGGGCTCCCAGCCAGGCCTCAAGTATTATACTGTATATTTAAAGATATTACAATTAACTCCTGGCTTCTCTCCGTCTCTGCAGGTTGATTTACAGACGACAGCGGGTCTGTGACAACAACTGCGACCATTCCTGAGAAATACCACTGCTCTAGTGTACACTAACACTGAATACTAGACAAATATGTGGCTTTACTGTTCCCCTAAGCATGCAAACTATGACAGATACAACATTTCACATAACAGTTGCTGTGCCGGCTGCGTTGTAAACATGGGGTTCAATTAACTGCACAATAACTGCTACAATGAAACCTTTCAGAAAGGCAAACAACTTGAATTATTCTATTCAGTTTTGGAATAACAATATGCGATATCAGTGGAAATATGATATTTAGTGAGCGGCATGTTCCACATGCAAAAGGAGAGGGGCAGTTGTGGGAGTACGGTATTCCCTAAAAACACTGGAGGCCAAGTGAAATTGAGCCTAATCCCCTGGAATGCTGCTTCCGTCTGGACATGTCGATAAAAATAAAGCTTATTGTGATAGTGGGGGTTCAGCCCCCAGGTAGAGTAATGAAAAGAAAACTGGCAGAGCTCCAAACGGGAAAAGCTCACCTTCCACCCTGCTGGCCATAAGCTAGATATTCATGTGGATGCATACCAACAGGAGGTGTGTGTTTCTGCGTGGGGGAAATTGTGTGTTTGTTTATGTGAGCATAGGTTGTTCAGAATGTTAAGCTGCACACAAAACATGCACTTTTCCAGTTTCGGTGGAAGGAAAAGCCACGGAGGGAAAGTGAATGAAGGGTTTGGAACGACAACAGGTATTTAAGTGACTGTGCAGGTGTGTGTGTGTGTGTGGTGGTGAAAGGATAAGAAGTTTGGATATGAACGTACACCAGAAAGAGTTGTACACTAAAAAAAAAACTAAAATAAATACAGTGATCAAGAACTAAAGCAAGAAGTTGAGTAAGCATGACCAGGTAATAAGTTAGCTGTGAAAGTCTAACAGGCAGCTAACAGCCACAAAGCAAGACAGGCAGACAGCTGCACAGGTCGCTCCGGCTGTAGGGTTTACGAGCCGGCTCAGGTGTGCCTCTCTGAAGGGCCTTTACAAGCCTGAGGATGCATTTAATGAGACTGGCTGCTGGGTTTGACATATGTGCACATGCACACTTTCGTATATGCACACAGACATATGAAAACAATGATATTCTCTATTAGAGCTGTCAAACAATAGATATTTATGTCACAACTAACGTTCAGTGATTACTCACAGTCATTACGGCTCCATATTTCCTCACATGCCGATTAAGCTAAGCGTTGTGCTAAGCTAAGCTAACCGACCTCATCGTCTGTTTTACTCTAAATGGGAACATAGTTTACTAAATGAACACCAGGCTGTTTTGGAGAAGACTTGAAACTGTTGAATTGAGCAGCACCTGTTAAAGGAGAAATACTTCACTTTTAGCACATTCACTAAAAAAGAAGATTAAACTACAGGAAACATAAAAAAAAGGGTTTCAAATCCTTATTATAACCAAATAGAATTACAGTTTACTTTTCAGCATGAGCAGTGTTTCCACAACAAGTCTCTTCTCTTTCACCTGGATGAGATCCATCGCTGAAGCTTTCAGTATAAGCAGACGATAAATGCGGCGTAGAGCTCTGTTTGTTAAACGGATCCAACATTCACTCACTGCTTAATTTAATGAACTTTGATTTACAGGTTGAGTCATAACTAATTTTGACAGAAAAGTTCCAAGAAATGTTTCTACTTTTGCGACTGTAGCTGCGAGGCAGTGAGCTCCTTTGTTGGGTTGTGTCTTCCAGTTTGTATGCGTGTTTTGTAGATTTCAATATATATGGTATATGATATGTAACGTTCAGGCTTTGAGGTGATGTACTCTATCTAAACTCAGCCCAATGCATCAGGATTCATTACATCCTGACTCTCTGCATGCTGCATGGGCATCTTTTCACTTTCAACATCATCTAACATTAAGCTAACATTGCCACAACATTATAATAGCAATGCAACAGTCAGTAGGGCTTATGCTAAGCAGACAGGCAGGCCCAGGGTGTAGAGGAATGCAGGCTTTCTGTATGTTTGTTCTGCTGCAGCTGGGCTTGGCCACAGGTATGCACGAGGCTGTGAGGAGGAATACTCAGAGTGGGCGGAGGTCGGTGCCATCTGCAGCACCGACTGCACGTTCTACCGTGGGAGAAAAGTTGAAGGCTAGAGGCAGCGGCTAGCACGGTGGTAAAAGATGTCAAGACAAATAGACAGAGTGAGAGAGTGAGGGGACTCCTTGTGCTGCACCAAGGCTGAAGGGGTGGAGGTGGGGAGGCAGCTGTTACAGTTATAGGTTAGCTATAAGGGTTGGCAGACAACATCAATGACTGACTTCAGGTGTTGACTGTAACACTCAAACTGTCATCTGTACAATTGCAATTTAATGTTGAGATGGAGAAGTTGGTTTGACTTAAGTCATAACTGATTTTGTGGACTGCACGTACAGCACAGCTCTATGCGGATAGCAGCCGGTACGTGGTACTTTTATTGGTACCACCTCGGTTGTGGTTTCAAGCGAGCTGAGTCGATACCAAAAGGTGGAGTTAGCAAACAGCAGACCATGAATCGTCACTAGCACATCACGTGACTTCCTGTACAAACTTGCCGTTTTTAAATAGCCAAGCTACCGTCAACAAGCGGCCTCATCTTCTTTATTCAACATTGACTTTTAGTTCCTCAAAAGACTCGACCAGCGTTCTCCTGGGGGTAAGTTCTGTGTTTATCTGACCCACACAGAGAGGTGTTGCTCTCTGGATTATAATTCAGCATCACCTTCTTTGTAAACAGTTGCTTATGTTCCCGTCCAGCAGTCACTGAGCAACATTATCAATCATACTCGTGTCTGATAAAAGTCCAATATTCAGGTTTTTTTTGCTCTACTTTTGGTCTCTACCAACTCCTGAAGGTTATCCGGTTATTTATCTTCTAAGTGCTCTACTACGTCTATGAAGGATAAAAGCTTCGCTGACATAAACAGTAGCCTGTAACTTTCTTACAATCCTTATTTATGTTGATATATTCTTCACTGACTAGCCACTATTCTTCTTGGAAAGAGCTCACCTCTCAGGTATAAAAGTGAGCGCTGCACACATGTGTAACTTTCCATCTTTTAGGTGGGGGGGTGGGTGGGTAGTATGCGGTGGGGGTAACCAGATGGCCCCTTGATTAAAACCAGATGGTGGCAGTTAAAAAAAGAATGAGAAAAATGAAAGGATACATGTATTACACTGAGAAATACAAATATATTCACCTGGATAGAGGCATGTGATTGTACAGCTCATCTTTTGTTTATGGAGAATCACTAGTGTGCACCGACAAAGATATAACATATTAAAGCAAGAAGAAGAATTATTAATTGTGCCAGCAGAAGTTAAGTCATAAGAATATATAATGCATTGCATTGAAGGGAAATCATTCTAAGAATTAAACTATTTTACACCATAAAATATATTTAGCTTTGAAAAAGTAATTGTGAAATTCTCTAAAACACATTTTTCGCCTTCTCTAAACTTACTGAACTCTTGTTTTGGCGAATTCTCACAGAAAAACAAACATACGTGTCAGAGAGAACTTTTCAGATGACACATCTGCTTCAAATGATCTTCCCACAAATAACTATTCAGGTCCATATATTTCTGAGGTAAAACGCTAATGGCTCCAAGTCAACATTAATTCACTTCCAAAGCGCTTGAGTCGATCAAACTCCACAGTAGGCCGCGCTAACCGCCGCTGAAAAGTCATAACCACAGTGGTTATTGTAGGGCTGGTGTTAGCCATATTGTAGCTCAACACCTTCTAATGACCGTCAGCCTATTGCAGCTCACTTTAGACGTGTAATGCGACACCGCTGTTCACACCACAAACCAACAGGTCTTCAGGGACTTTTCAAAAGGTGTCTTGTAATTGACTCCCACCTAATGTCGCCCTCAACTGACTGACTAAGATTTGTTGAAAGATAAATAAGGAATGAAGACGGGCTAGCGCTGCCAGAGATTAACGGTGTTTATGACATAAAACAAACAGATGTTGTATTATGAACATTTGGCTTGTGCCGCCTGCACTTAACTATGATTACAAGCTTGGCAATTTGTGAAGGTCAAGTATGGTGTTTTTGACAAGGAGGACATAAACAAAATCCTTCGTTCTCTCGCTTGTGTTTTCTTCATTTCATTTATAAACCTAGTTTTCATTTTTGCAATCACACGGAGCTTCAGGAGTCTGTTGCATTACAGCGAGCTTACGAAGCCTCCTCACCTGGTTGTTATTACGCGTGCTTTTTGTGTGGTACGGCCGCCCCACTCCCTTTACCCCAATAACCCTCTCCTCACCTCAGCCTTGAAATAATAATCACAACTTTGTCATGGCACCTGGCACACATAGCCCCCTAACTCTGAACTTGGACCCCAAAGATAACTGTCATTTGTAGGTTTCTTTGCGCTGCAGCAGAGCGGATATAGCTGGATTCAGGAGTTAAGTGCTTCTTCATGATGCTGCGTTCAAGTCTGCTGTGTTTTTGATTATACACAAAGCTGCTTCATCTCTCTGCGAAATGGCCAGCTTGTGTCAGTGGGCTATGTAAACACCCGAGCCTTCATATTTGAACATCAGTGTTGACTTTTCAAAGCAGGAGGCATGAGAGAAAATATATATAGAACCTAAAGGTCACGTGAGAGTGCATGCCGGTTCAAGGATAAAGAAGGGTTATCAAGTATTGAAAGACGTGTCTTCATTTTACGACGAGAATGTGCAGAAAACTGACATCCGATTGGTTATCAGATGGTCTCCTTTAGCGGACAAAAAACACACTAAAGTCTGTTGAAATTCTTTAAAAAAAACACACATCTGGCTCTGTCACAATCACTTCGATGGGGTTTCCCCTGCCCCCATCCCTATCTCAGGTTTCTTGGATCGCTAGGACAGGTGCACATTCAGGTGAAGCATTACTCAATGATTTTCTCTATTGCTCCTTACTGACAGTCCCGTATCTCAGAATATCATTGCTCTTGTATTGGGTGATATCGTTTGAACACCTGCATTTAATAAAGAAATAATGTGTTGGCCAGTAAGTTGTCTTCATCCCATCTTCATGTCAGCCATACAGTTTCACATCCCAAGCTAAACTTCATTAGCAGCGCCATATGTTTAAAACGATCCAGATATGACATTATTTACACAGAGGAAACCGTGAGGCACCACCACTAACCATATTCAGTGTAAAACATGATTTAAACAGGTTCACTGAACATTACGATGGAAATAATTTGTGTAATGCATTTTAATCAGGCTTCCCGGATGCAAGGCCGAAGTTTACTGTTTTTAAAAGAGGAAAAGTTTTTGGTCTTGTTATGCAGCCAGTGGTTCTGAGTTTCTGGCCTATTGCACTGGTTTGGATTGTTTTTCCAGTCACTCGTGTTTGCATAATGAGGTACCTTTTCTTCCGCTGCAATGAGCGCTAGAAAGTAACGATTTACCAACATGCCGCACCACTCCATAGCTCGTCGACATTCTGCCAAGCATGACTCTTTCATTATGCCTGTCAGGAGGAAAAGGAAACCGGAATGCATCATGCCAGGATGGTCCTCGCCTGCATCTGGATGCCCGTCGAACATGTCGTGTGTGTCTTTAAGTGCCTAGCGGTCTCAGTCGGCATTGGTAATGCTGAGACTAGGGTGCCAAAGTAAATTGAGATGGCTTCCTGGTTATACTACATGCAGCCATGGCCATAGCTTGGCTTCAGCCAATACCGCTCGAGAAACAGGAGTAGAGGACAGGAAGTGTGGTTTCCTCTGGTTTTACAGCACCATGTCAAGCCGTGGGTCCTGCACAGCCCAGCTAGCCACTGAACTGTGACACACACTCATAGGAATTTGCCTTTATTAAAAATGACTGATCGCAGCCTCACTCACTCATTGTATGTATATTCTGGTGTTTTGCAAATGCTGAGGTTGTTATTCCTGTGTAGCCTTGTCATAGGCGGAAGGCTCTATATGCTTTTCTTGCAGTTAAGAACCCTCCATACAGTTTTTTTGGCGTCCATTTCTGCTTCAACCAGAATCTAAATGCAGACACAAGTGACGCCTCTATGTCATGAAAACCAGATCTAGTCCTTAGCTCTACCATCACGCTAGCGAGGTGTTTTATTGGCTTGCGGGCGTGGCTGCCGAGTGGCATCTGTCATCAGAGCGTGCCCTCGCTCTACGCCAAGGTAAGTTTATTTGGTTTGATACGTGGTGTGCTGCCCATATTTTCACAGGTGCCTGTGTTGTTGAACCAAGAGCCTGATTCCTGCTTTCCCTGGCAGACACAAGGCCCTGGTTGTCCAGAACTTCCTCTGGTGGACGGGGGGACGGGTGGGAGGAACGATGCCCTTCTGCTCCCTGAGGAAGCATTCCACTTCAAAATGTCCTCTCTCTAAACCCTACCACACTATCCGCCGTAATCGATCGCTTTGGGTTGAGCTAATGTTTGTGTAAATGAAAATGATTGGTGTTAATGAGAAGAAGAATTTGGGACGGATTGAAACTGCTTCTGCGATACTACTCTGGAGTCACAGCGCACTCATTGTGTCAGACACAGCAGCACAGTTTGACATTGGTTTTAATACTTACCAAGTCTGTAAATGACAAGACTTTATTGGGCCTGTGAGTGATTGAATGTCGAGACTGTCAAAACGCAATAGAAAAAGCAACATCAACATGTTTCATTTCAAATATCCATGGCCGATTTAGACATAGTGGAAGAGTAATGATCGAGGAGCTGTCGTTGGCTGTGATGGGTCTCTGAGTTGAGAGTCCTCCGAGCAGAACCGCGTCCTGGTGAGCAGCTGCCGTCAAGTCACGCCACAGCTGGGGTGAGGCTTTGTAGAGGGAGGGGGGGAGGTTTAGCTTTGCTTGCCCTTTTTATAACCCAGTGAGTCGGGTGATAGTGAGGAAAAATCTGTCACATGCCTGTTGATGCTGATCTGGAATCAGATGTAGATGTTTTGTTGCCTATGAGGAGACGATGCTGTCTAGTCATGGCCTAATTCAACTCTGGAAAGAATTAAAACACCATTAAGTTTCAAATGCCCCACACACACACACACACACACACACACACGCACACTTTTCCCGATATTTTCTCCGATCCAATTGAAGTTGATATACAACGTGTACAAATGTTAGAATGCTAACACCCCAAATTTAGATGGTGAACATGGCGAAAATGATCGACAATGCCGTTTTATTTGTGTGGTAATGTCATTTTTAGGAGACCAGGCTGCTCCATGACAATAAAATGTACCCAGAGGCTCATCTCAGCACCAGATCTCCACTCCACGTCTGACTGTCCCAAACGTAAAGACCACAATTCCCACTGGCATGGAAAAGCCTCCAGGTCCTTTTCATGAGAAGCGGACGCAGAGGAAGAGAAAAAGTCTCAGAATGGAAACTTCTAAGAGGAAAAAGGGGATGTGTTTTTCACTGGGGGGTAATGTTGGCCTGCAGACATCGAAGCATGACTGCAAAAGGCCCAGTGAACTGTGGAGCTTGATGACATCTCAGTCTGGACTCATCACTGTCATCTCTGGAGGGAAAGGCCCCTGTCTTAAAAAAAACCCCCATCAAAACCACATAGATCACTTTTTACACATTTCATGAGCCGTCTCAACCGCTAACTCGCTCTTCCCATCTCGTCCTCAGCATGTCATGTGGTCTCTATTCCTTACGTCATTCTCTAATCACTTTCCTTTCCTCTCTCAACCTTTTTCACCTAACCCAGCTTGCCCTCTCTTATTTTGAACCCTCCCCCCCTGCTCTGTCTCTCTGTCCGTCTTCAAAGATAAGTAGGCATCCCTCACCTTTCAAATAACATCACATGGTAACAATCAGAGTGGGCTTTGGCAGACAAATTAGGGCAGTTAATGTAGACCGGAGATCAGTGCAGAGGCGGGGAAGCTGGTACTAAATGCCAACAGATGGGGTCTGAAGTGGATCGGCCCAGACCTAACGCAGTAACGGTACAGTATAGCCCAGGGGTGTAGAGCTGAAAGAGGGCCTGAGCCTAGAGGAAAGAGGAGCATTCTTACTAAATCTACTTTTTTATTAGACAGAAATGGAAGAGCATGGAAAGAAGTAGAGAGAAAAGTTTTTTCAGCCAAGAAATAACAGTTTTTTGTTTCGAAAACGATTGAACTTGGGTCTTATCTGAGATTAAAATCCATCCAGAACCAGAGTTTTTGGAATAAATGCTTCCTCCAATCATCCCACCCCGGTTCGATTGGACTCGGCAACAAAACATGTCTCTGTCTGTCCTTTTATAAAGAAACTGTGTATATGTATTCCAAAAAATGAGTCAGATTTATGTTAAACCCAGCTCGCCCCCTGGTTCACCACTGAATTATGCATATTTAATCAAGTGTTTGGCTGGACGACCAATGGGACTCAAAGCCAATTCAGCATGGACACTCCTCACATGGCACATTTTCACCAATCAGTCTGTCATCACTTGTACAAATATGAATGAATAATGCTCTCTGAAATCTACTAATTCAGAATACATTTTTCCTATAAAATGTGGGACTCATCATAGGCTGCTCTGAGAGCATTTCATTTTTATATTCCAGTTACTCTGGTTTGATGAAGCATACGTCCCGTATAGATGATTAATTGACCCTTCACACCGGATCTAAGCAGGGAGCGCAAAGTTCTCTCCATCCGTCATCCAGTCCAACTTTTAAAGAGCGCGAGGAGAATTATCTTTTTGACATTCCTCTCTCCTCAGACCTTGGCAAAATCAAAGCCAAAGACGCTCTCTGATTTCCGTATCCAACCTTTATCCCAAACCCGAAATGCGTGCCCCGGGCTTGATCCTGAAGTAGCCCACCACAGTCAGATGGAGCATTCTTTGCCAAACACAACACTGCAAATAATTCTTTTTTTATACATCATTAAAAGTGTTTGTGCTCACATTGAAGTAAGTGAATGTTTAATAATTACTCAGCCCTAAAGCCAGGATTGTAATTCTTGAAGCAAAGCTATTAAAATGTGCCGTAATAAATGAGACGACTCACGAAGAGCTTACGTAAAATGCATCAGTGTAATTTCTATTTGTCCATCTGCACACAATCCGCTTTTTGTGATCACCTTAATACATGGGCAGCACACACACACACACACACACACACACACACACACATTCCTCTTATGTTACAGGCTTTGAAGAGGCAGACTCATCCCCATTTTCAACAGTACCCAATCAAACACAGAGCTGAGGGGCGGATTAGGAGCAGGCTTGTGCTGCACAATGCTCCTATCAGGGACCACACTGGTTTTAAATTACCCCCTATTCCTCACTCATTTTCAATCACTCACTGGCCCAATAAAGTTTGTTTCTCCAATAAAAAAAGACCAACAAAGGAACACTGAATCCCAGTTTTGTGCGACAGCAGCCCCTTACAATCCTCGACACTGTGTGTGCTTGTGTCTGGAAAATTGACCACGAGTCTCATGCATGTGATTGGCCCATTTGTCAGATAGAAGATTGGGTTTGAGAAGAAGACATTTCCTTTTGGAGCCATGAAATGTGCTTTTGTTTTAGTTTAAAATGGGAAAAATGTAAAGATGGAGAGATTGAAGGATGACAGATGTGCGATGTGCAGAGGTGTGGTCATTGTCATGCATGTTGTCAGCTCCAGAGGGAGCGGTGTCTCTTCAGCCGACAGCTGGTTTCACTCAGAGGAAAGACATGCAGCAGAGAGCGAGAGAGAGATCAGACCTTCACCACTGAATATTTATGATCTTGGTCCACACAGATTTCTCGCCACATTTTTTGCGGTTTCCAGTGGGGGTTAGTACTTGGTGACCCACACACACTCACAGACAAGCATACATGAGTGTTCACAGATACGTTCAGATATTCACACATGCTTTCGCTGTCTCCAAGGGGAACGAGATGGGGGGGGGGGGAGGGTCGAAGTAAAAATAGAGGAAATAAGTCATAGAGATCATTAAAATGGAAAGTCGTGAATGTGGTGAAAAGTGAAAAAGAGAAGATTTAGGAAACAGACCTACACACACACACAGAGACCCCATGCTGGAAAATGCCGTTGTTGAGCTTTGAAGCACAGTGGTAATGAGGCTCCATTTAAAGCCAATGAAGCCGCTTTGGCAGCTTATGAAAGCACGATTGGTAAGCCCCCCTCGTCTGCCGCTGGGTGGTGTGTGTTTGTGTGGATGTGTGTGTGAGTGTCAGTAGGATAGGGAGGGGGAAGAATGGACAGTATTTGGCCAGATCCCCTTTGCCGTTTTCTAAGAAGCAGCTTCTCTCACAGACCAGTCGCTCTCCACAGCTAACACTGAAGTGGCTTCCCACACACACTTGAAGTTCTCATCATTGAGTTATAATGTGTGGCAATGTCTCAATATAACTTCGGTCCAATATCTCAGTCCTGCCACAAGCTATGAGACGGAGAGACAAGGAGAGGAACACAGGCAGGCTGACGGGAGGCCAGGATGTCCAGGATGGATGTGTTTGATTCAGAGACATATGTCATGGTCCGTGTGTGTGTGTGTGTGTGTGTGTGTGTGTGTGTGTGTGTGTGTGTGTGTGTGTGTCCAGACAATTTCAGCAGCCTCTAGTCTCAAAAGCTTGATGGCCATGCCTGGGGAGAGTGATGATAAATGGTTGCTTTCCTGTAATTTACCTTCAGCAGGATGGATGGAGCTGGCCTGTTTGGTTAGAGGGTGGGGAGACGAGGAGAGAGGAGACTGTAGGTGAGAGACGAGGGGGGGGGGGGGGGGAGAAAGCGAGTAAGGAGTTTCCTGCTTTGGAACCGACTCTGGAGTTGGGTTTCCTCAGAGGTGAGGTACACATTTGAGTGTGTGTGTGTGTGCCTAGCTGTTTATTTACAGAGCTTTAGCTCTTGCTCTGTTCATATAGGGGAGCCCCTCTCCCCAGTGCTCTCCCCCTTCAGACCCCAGTCTAGCCCCTGTGAGTGGAAACACACCGGAGCAGTGCCCACTGTATGCGAGCATACTTTCCAATAGGAGACACACACATATCAATTTGACATCATTTCCGCAGCTCAGGCTAATGACTGTAATTACAGAGACAGATGATCAACACAACACACAGCTCATTAACTAATAATTTATTTTTTTATCATTTAGATTAAAAAGTCAGTGGTTCATTGCCTCAGAGGAAAAATGTACAAGGAAGACTTTGATATAACAGAAGTGAAGAGCAGGACTGAACTGAGGGAAGAATCCCTTTCCCCAAGAAAGACAACGTGTGTGTGTGAGTGTCCCAGGACAGTAATGTAAGAGAGAGTGGTGGGTTGTTGTGTCAGTTCCCGCGCCTCAATGGGAGAGGGTTCGATCAGCCCGCGTCACATTTGCACACGATCCTCCTCAAAGTCATTTACAATTGGGCGGTTGTTGTTTGGAAACAACATAAAACCAAAAAAGGAATACATTCTGTGTAATATCCGAACCACGTATTCTGGCCGTGATCACAAAAGCATATGTTTCTGGTTTCCACATCCATATAACATCATCTGGTTTGTACATCCATACACGTGAGTCATCCCGGGCCAAGGGACGCTTTTACGAAAGACAACATGAATGGTAGAGGCAGTTCAGTACATATTTACAACATTAAAAATGTGTCAAGACTTATTAAACAAGGCGAAGAGGGAAGCGAACCAGAGAGAAATGGGAATCGGGGGGGGGGGGGGGAAATGTAAATGATAATTCTTCATCATTAGCTGTTCAGACTCGTCAATGCAAACATTAAACAGTGACCAAACTGAGAAGCTTAGTGCCGCTTCAGATGAGAGCTCTCTCAAATCTCTGCACCTTCAGGTCATGTGCATCACTTGTTTACTCGGGGAATTAGACAAACACACACACGCACACACACACACACACACACACTCACACACACCGTTGAATGCTATAAATGCTGCAAAGAGGGGAGGGAAACAAAGCAAAGCAGTTATGGCCTCAGTTCCACTGCCAAGCTGCTGGGCTTGTTAACGTAAAACAACAGGACGGCTCTCCCTATGAGGCTCACTAAATAGCTTTCACAGGACTACGCTTCCACCCCCCAAACAACATCTGGCTCACTCTTACTTCTTATCTTTATTCCAACATTCAGGGTGGGCACTTGGGAGCCAATAGAAAAGGAAAGAAGGATTTTGTGCCTGGAAGAAAGATTCAAGGACACCGCAGTTCCTTCGCAGGTTTGTTGGGCGCTTAAGAGGTTGAGCGCCAGAGAGGCCTCACGGGCACGTACTCTGACCATCAATCATAATGTGTCACGCCATACTCACATACCGGGGCGAGGAGACTGGTGCTACTGTAACACCACCTGTCTGACGGGCCACTGCGGACAGCCAACGCACAAATAATTGACTGTTTGGTTCTGCATTTTTGCGAATTTCCAACGGTGGGAATTGTGCCCCGGGCGTAGTGCTGTCTACACTTTCTATGATACCCACGTCTGTAATGCATTATAAACATGTGTTATAATCAGCTTGTATCACTCAGAAATATTCATATTCAACACATTATAAAGCATTTTATAATTACTAATAAGGTCAAGCATCATAGCGCTTCTTACTCGCTTTACTAGGATCATAGTGTATTATAATTCCCATAGTTGTAATACATTATGATCTTTAATAATGCATTAAAAGCACTGTTATAATATATTATAATGTGGTTATGAGTTACCATAAGTGGTCATTAATTGCTTTAAGTGAAGTAAAGTATTTAAAATCAAACAATAATAACTTAAGAATACTTATAATAACATTATTATGCATTATAACAGTTTTTATACAACAACAATGGGAATTATAATACTCTGATCCTGTGAGTGACCAGCAATTATAAAGTATTATGACCTTACAAGTCATAATAAAATGCTTTATGTGTTATGATTACTGTTATAAAGCATTATTAATACGTATGAGTGCTTATAACTGTAAGTACACAGTGCTTTTATAAGATTATAATGCTTTATAAGTATGTTTGTAATGCATTATACACATAGAAAGAGTTACCAAACTTTTGTCATCGCGGCGGGTGATAATGAATTTTGGTTACAGGTTTGTTTTTGGATAATATAATCAAAACTGTCAGATAAGCATGAAGATCCACAATGATTTGAACAACATCCTGCTCAGAGTTTATAATAGCATTAACTGTCATGACGTCCACATTCTTAAGCTTGGTGACATTATTTCATAAACACTTACAATCAGACCGTACACATGCGTGAGTGTGTTCTTCACAGTTTGACATACATTCTCGGAAGACGTGAAAACAAGATCTACAGCGCGTTACAGTAACGCCGCTGAGGAGTTTTGGCAGCCTCGTTCTGCGCTGTCACTTATCTAAGACACTGAATACACAACATGCAAAATGGGTTAAAAGAGAGAGTTTGGGGAGGAAGGTGGCTGACACGGAGAAGAGAGCAGAGAGACACTTTTGGAAGAATGACAAACCAAACATACCGCCGCAGCCAGAGGAGCGTAACCACTCGCTAGCATGACATGCTTGTCGGCACACTCGCTGCTACGCTAGCTTGACGTGCCCCTCAAAACTGTGTGTTTATCTTGTACTCTATTTAAATAAATTCTAATGTGCTTTACAAAATGAAATAACAGCAAAAGGCAGATTAAAAGCTTGAGAGCAACCAGACGGGTCTCTCTGTGGTTTTTGTTGGTCCTGACTTCTATAGTCGCTTAATTGAATTTAAAAACTGACTATGCTTATTTGGCAAAGGATGACAGGGACTGTGTGAGGGTAGGCAAGTGGGGGGAAGATGACTTGGGAAGTTTTCCTTTGGATCTCGATGCTCACTTTTAGTTTAGTTCTTGCTCTGCTCACTGTAAGGTTTTGATGGACCAGCAAAAACCACAAACATGCAAACATAACAAAGCACATGAGGAACGAAATATGATCCTCTCATGTCAGAATACAATCAGTGAGCACTAAAAACTTTCCAGCCTCATTCATTTTGTCAAAATACACTAGAGAAAAACACGATTATGTTGTTTATCCGACTTTGTTTTCTTTTTACTGCATGAAAAGGAACTCTCGTTTCAATCTCTTATTTCGGCAAACAAAAGTCTGCCAGTCCAAATGTTCAGACATTTAAATACAAAGAAATGACAATGGCCACACAGCAACATCTGGAAGGCCACTACCGAGCGGAAGACATTATCCATAAAGCAAAAAAAGTCTCCTTGGAAATATTGGTATTGTTCTGAAATTCCAGCCATTTGTCCACACCGCTTAATCTTTCTTCCAGAAAAAGTGACAAGCAATGAGTCATGATGGTGATGCATGACTTTATAAACCACTCATGAGAGGGACTAGTGGTGAAGAGGCACAGCCCCGGAGGCCTGGAATGTGACTCACACATGGTGACAGGGTTTGTTCTGCCTAAAATGAAACAAAAAGATATATCTCAAATAAGGATATGGCTGGGATATGGATGGATGAGATACAAGTAGCCACACGAAGAATATAAACTCTACTATGAGCAGTGGCATCGAATACTTGCAGATATAAGAGCCTACACGAGCAGTGTGTTCTGTGAGGGCTGTCTGGCTGCAGCAGCAGTGGTGGTGAGACTGAGGTTTGCTGTGGAAAACGTCCCTGCAAAGGGAGCCCTTGGTTCCTCGCGGGACAAGAGTTTCATAGTTACAGTCTGTAGACGTTACTGCAGAGACTCAACATGTTTAACGGCAAACGTTGAAAGGTTGTCAGGTGTTCCAGCTCGAGTTGTTTCAACAATGAAACGTGAGGAGGCTGAGGATGTGCGGCTTGTCTCGTTGCTGAAATCAGTCAGTGACAAACACTGTTGAATAAAATCCTCACAGAAGTGTGTGAAGTGCGGTTTTTTTATACGTCAAACAAAGTGGCAGGAGACCGTCGGTCTTGACAGGAAGCGGAGGCTGAGGGTCAGGGGGTCGTAGTTCGGGGACGAGTGGACATTTCCGCTGTCGTCGTCGAGGGAGGGAATGGCGTCTGCTTTTGTCTACACTTCATACCCTTTTTAATGGTCCCTTTTTAAGGCAAACCAATTGGACAAAAAAAAGACATAACAAAGAACCTTGAAAAATAAAAAGGAAAATAATTATACAATATACACAAAACGTGGTCCTTAAAACAGGTAGGGTACATGCAGTCTTTCTAATGTGCAGTGTTCCCGTGATGGCGGGGGGGATGGGGGGGGAGAGGGAGATCGCTAGGTAAGGGTTCATGAAGGTGGGCGATGGAGGGAGAGGTAGGGCTGAGCGCTGCTTTCTCATCACGCTTTGCTGCACTTCCCCTTCTTCTCTTTGCGCTGGAACTTCCTCAGGCGTCTCGTCCAAACGTCCCTCCACTGGATCACCAGGCTGTTCTTATCGGCCATTAAGCCGATGCGCTCCGCCCCTGGACTGGTGGCTCCGCCCCCGCCCCCGGGCCCGACCCCTGGCCCCGTCCCCGTCCCGCCGTCGCTGCCGCCCATCACTAAGAATCGTTTGCTCATCTGGATCTTGGGACATTTGCAGGCCAGGTCCTTCATGTGTACCCACAGGATGTTGTCGCCTCGCTTCATGGGCTCTCCGCGGCTCTTGTACACAGACACCAAATTAACTGAGAACTTCGCCCAGTCCCCCACCGTCTCCATGTCCAGCACGTTCACTTGCACCGCTGCAGACACATTCATAATAAAGAAAAGCACACTCAGGTCAACTAGTGACAACACAGTGTGTTTATTAATTATGGTTGATCATTAATTCTGCTCTCTTACCGTAATCCTTTTTGCAATATTTCTTCATGTTGATCTTCAGGTTGCCCTTCACTGGTTTACAATAGGACTCGCAATCTGCAAAAAAACCAAGCACACCCCACATTCAACCGGCTGTCTCTTAACAATACTTACTGGCACTCAGATTACACACATAATGGGACACTTACACACAAGTTTACATTTTAGGACGCACTGTTTCATAGTGCATTAGGAGCTGCGTACACGTGTGTAATGTAAAGTTAGTGTGACAAAACACTGTAAACTGTTATGTGCTGTGAAACCACCAAGAAACACTCAACAGCATCAAAATAAATCACTATGTGCCAAGGTTGTTATAAACACATATGTACACTGTAAGATGTAAAATGTGCAGTTATTTACTGGCAACAATTATCCAGTTGCTGTATATCATACCACGTAAAAGTTAGTTTTAATTATACTGTAAAATGATGTACAGTATTATACTGCATTGTATCCTACCCTCGCTTTATCTATTAAACGCAAGTAACATTTTCTCTGATGTTAAAACTTACAATAAAAAAAAGATGTTTTTCACGGTCAGTTAGTTTTACTGTAAAAAGAGTGCATTAATAATCTACAGTTACTTTACTTTATATTCACTGACGGGGGGCCGAAGGTTGGATAATGTTGAGCTTGGTGCTAAAATACACCTTCTGACAAATCACTGGGACGCAGGTTGAAGCATACCAGAGTAGTAAAAAGTGTTCAGTTTGACATGTTTTCGGGGGGTCTTGAGAAAAGACAGAGCGTGGTGGAAGCAGGTCATGGCTGGACCGATGCGAGGAGACCTTGGCTGCCAGTGTGACGACGGAGACCACACATTGGATGGATGACCTCCGCTGACCATTCAGAGGTAGAGCCGCCAGTGATGAGGTGTTATAATTACGATGGTGACAGTTCAAATGGACGTCTTGGCTGAGGGACCAATCTCAGATCTTTTCTTGACTGACTCTAACACCAGCCTTGGTTTGGTTTAGTTGTCATTTATCTAGGAGCGTCTTCTTTATGACTTCGTCACACGGTTACACAAATATGGAACAATTCTGCTCTAATTTTAGAAAGTCTAGAACTTGAAGCAACAGGCTCACATCTCTTGACTCTATGGTGCAAAGTTTACCTTCAACCTTAATAGCAAATCACAATAATAGTAGAATGCATGTGTAAATGGTGTTGACAAGAGACAAAAGAAAGCTGGAGATAAGTTAGGTCAGATAGAGCACATGCATCTCATTATTTCTCATGGTTTGTTTCTTGCGACCATGGAACAACATTAAAAGCTTTGCTTTCTCTGTGATCCCGACATTCCACGAGCGGAGAGCAAAGGGACTAGAGAACAAAGAAGAAAATGAAATGAACTTTCGAAAAGCAGATGAAAGTGCTCATGCTAGAAATCAATAACAAGAAGCCTTGATATATTGTATGGCATTGCATTGCGTTTTTTAAAATTGTGCTCATGGTAACTACTGCTACTGGAGCTGTGACAAGAAAAAGAAAGAGACACCGTTGATCATTAGCACGGCTCTACTGTACTTGACTGGATGCCACTGGGTTTTATGAACCGTGCAATATTGGATCCACTTATTTCAATTACAAAACTACGAGGAGGACACAAAGTTCTGAAAATGTGGAGAATGCCAAGAGGGTCCTATTCCAACATGGTTCTTGTCAGTTTTAGGGAGGGGGCACGAGAAGCTGACCATGCCGCTCGCCTGGAATGTCGGGGCATGGAACTGGAAAACCACATGCTGGACTGGTATCTGCGGTCAGGCCTCTCATTGCCTTCAAGAGGAAAAGCATTCAGTCATGTTGCTTCCCAAAGCAAACCAAATAAAATAGCTGGATGTGAATTTCCCAAATTAGAAAGTAAAAAGTGGTCGTGAGAGAGAGGAATTACGCTTTTCGGGGGTTGCATGAGAGTCGGGGTGTTTCATCATTCATTTTTTTGGGGAGGGGGGGGAGGACGGATGGAGCAATGGAAGGAGTGCAGGAGGAGAAAGAAACAGGGGACCAAGGAGCCCATAAAAATGTCCAGGAGGCTTGGCTGTATATCAGAGTGCCGGAGATTTTATTAGCCAGAGAGAGGAGAGACAAGGAAGGAAGGGGAGAAAGAGAGAGCAGATGGCAGCTTCCAATAACTTCGAGACAGGGTGACTTTAAAAAAAACGATGATTGGAGGTGTAGATGTGGACGGGTTCAGAGGTGCAGGTGTGAATGGATTTGTGTGTCGTACATTACTCGCATACTTTAACTAAATGATGTTAAATATCATAGCGTGCTTAAGGTCTTTTTCATTATAAATGCGCATGAGGTATTTCATGTGCAGATCATTATCATGTAAGCGTGCATGCAAATGTCACAGTACATGAGATGTGCATGGATTTCATTAGATCACTGCCATAGTGTGTGTGTGTGTGTGTGTGTGTGTGTGTGTGTGTGTGTGTGTGTGTGTGTGTGTGTGTGTGTGTGGTATCCAGGGGTTGGCCTAAAGGTATCAGTGGGGAAACGCTGGCTAGGAGACAGTGTGTGTTTTCCCATGAATGAAGAGTCACCCACTGCTGGCTGTTCACCTGGAAAAACTCTCGGTGAATCGCCCACTGACCCAGAAGACCGGCCCACTGAAAACACTCACAATTGGTTCCAGGGCTCTCGATGCCCTCGTTCCCTTGAGCCCCTCTCACTGTGCCATGACAAGGACAAATTGCACCGACCGCCCCTTACACAAAAACGTTTTGGGGCCTTGGGTTTTCTGATGTTTAAGCTCCTTCTATGGGAGTTTAGGAAGGAGAAAGATGGGGGGGGGGGGGGGGGAAATGCTCTGGTGTGTTTGGTAGAGCCTGCGGTGAATTGGCGATCAACAACTATTGTGTTCCAAGACCCCGTAACATTTTCCCAGGGAAGTAGTAAACACAAGACTGTGGTTTTATTTTGTTTTTCGAAAAAGTTCAAAGGATCAAGCAATGAGAGGAAACAGAATGAGAGACTTACATTTACCGTCTCGCGGTGGTAAGCCGCCGTTAGCCAGGCACGGTGCAGTTAACATCAGTGTCATCACTTTATTTTATCCTACTAGACATTTGTGTGAAATTGGCGTATCTGCAGTATGAATTCTTGAGTTATGACCAAAAACGTGTTTGGTGAGGTCACAGTGACCTTGACCTTTCACCACCAAAATCCTATCAGTGGATGTTTGTGATAAATTTGAAGAAATTCCCTCCAGGCATCCCTGAGATATTCCGCTTCACGAGAATTGGATGGTGCGACGTACGTACACCGAAAGCGAGGGATACAAAAAGTATTATTATTGATATACGTTTACCTCTAAAGGAATATTTAGGCAGATTTCTTAAGAGTTGGAGAAGATGATAAATACTTTTTCATGTCTGTGCGTGAATATGCAGCTGGAGCCAGCGGCTGGTACACTTAACTTAGATTAGCTTATTTTAGCATAGCATAGCATAGCATAGCATAGCATAGCATAGCATAGCATAGCATAGCATAGCATCTTCAGATTTAGTTTTGTGCATTTCCGCCTTTATTTGACTTGGCTTATTTCTGTTTCCTAATTTAACTTAGAAAATGTATAATGTCTACCGCACAAACATGAGAGTAGTATATATATATATATATATATATATATATATATATATATATATATATATTAACATCTAACTCTTGCCAAGAAAGCAAATAAGTGTATTTCCCGTAATGTCCAAAACAATGTATATGTTCTAAACCATTCGATTTAATAGGAGGTTTTTCTATAGTCACTGTAGGGCTAAGTTTGGCCTTCAGCTTCAATACTTTCCAGTGAAATTAAGTCAGTAACAGCTATTATAGACATCATCAACCCTATAACTCATACCCTCAGACTGTATTTGAAATAAGTCCATAAGTCAAAAGTGCAATTAGCAGAGATCTTTCTGACAAAATCTATAATTTGTAGGCGAAAAAGGATACAATAACAATAATGCTTCCAGTAGTGCTGTACAGTGTATGTGTGTGTGTGTGTGTGTGTGTGCGTGTGCGTGTGTTTGGGTGGTGGGGGGGGGGGTCTGCAGCCTGAGTGATGATATATGTTATAAACCCACTAATGAATCAACATTTCCAAATCAACACCTCCATTCAAACCAAACTGCTGCAGAATGAAAAATACAGTGGGGGTAATTGACCGGAGCGTAAATTGGACAGTTAGAGGGAGAGGCTGAACAAATTTCCCCCCAGCCACATGCCAACACTTTTTTCCCCCTTCCACTGTATCTCCCAGCTACACTTCAACTAATCACCTCTGCTGCCTATCTACTGGCCTCAGCTTTAAGCTGCAGCTGTATAGAGAGCGCAGCGAGGCTCCACTAACTTGAGGTTAGCGGTTGGGGGAAACTGTGCCAAGGACACAGGTTTTTAAGACAATGGAAACATTCTGCAGGTCCCAGTGCACTCGTTCTCTCTGCCGAACTTCAAAAGCAGGGACCAACCCTTCATTAATATTTATTCCACACCTTAAAACTCACGTCCAGAAATATTAAAAAATATGTTTTTGTTCCTCTCATAAAGCAGCGGTGCTTATGGGCGAGGTGCAGAGAGCGAATACTAACCTGCTGGTTCCTCTGTGCTGCTCACCACAGCTGTGGGATTGACCACCGGGATTTCTGAAACACACACATAAGAAATACAAAGTTATTTCGCTGCTTAAATGTAAGTCCGTGCCTTTCAAGTACGGTCTAAGTGATTTGGCTGCATGCCTGCAAAGAGTGCATGTGTGGTGTGGAAATGAAGTATGTCTGAATTCATTAAAAGTTATTCCAAAGAGTTGGCGCTGGAAGGTTTTGTGAATATAACAAAAAAAGGGGGTATTACTGAAGAGAAGTAGAACGTATATTAGCTCCCCAAGGCCAATAGGACCAAATACCAGGGTTGTCGTAATGTAGGTTTGTATCGTGACACATGTCAACTATGCACATGAAAACACATGGGGCATTGCAGACAGACATGCCAGATAAACACTGGCAGACTGACAGGGATACTTATTGGTGGTGAGAGGGAAGACAGGCTTAAATAAACCATGCATTCCACGGACTAACGTGGTGGTTTCACTGTCATTTTTAAGGAATACATTGAAAGATCCTGAGACAGTATAAGTGGAAGAACTAATGCAGGTCAGAGGACCAAATGTAAGTTTTTAGCCAAACTCAGTGGATGCATCACAAATTCACCCAGTAATCCAGTTTGGAGAAGTCAATCCATTCAAAGTCGGCACACTTGCTACATCTGAGACAGAAGTTTGATTCTTTGAGGCACACGGGTTGAAATGGACTAGATTAGTCCCGTCCTCCCCTAACAGATGCTGGGTTAACACTGCTGTGTAATCTCCTTGCAAGCATGTACAGACAAATGGACAGATGGCAAGGGGGTAATCTTGGTTGGATCGTCTTTAGACAGATGCAGCCCGCCCTCGCTGTGCCCGCCGGCTACTCTAAAAAGTGCCTCGTGGAATTCCTCCAGGACTTTTCTTCTAATCGTATGCAACTTTCCAATACAAATGCTAATGCTAACAACGGGCCCGCTGCTTTTACCGTAAACAGAGTTACTGGAACGCCGGCTTAGCATCCACCCAGAGGATCTGCTTTTGATTGGATTTGGAGGTTGAGGGTTTGAACCAAGCGAGTGGGAGTGTGTTGGCAGAAGGTGGGGGGGGGGGGGGGGGGGGGGGGGGGTTGTTGGAAAGCTGTTTTGAGGGAAAAGCAGCAGTTGTCTCTCTGAAATTATGGACACCCCGCCAACAAAAACAAACAAGGGCACGGAGATTTGTGAAGGCAGGCGCAGCTGCTAGAAGCCACTCTGAGTCTGTGTGCCCTCATGGCCACATCTTGTGAAGACAGACAGATGATGAAAGGATCATTCAGATGAGGGTTGCTGCCATCATACTAATTGGCTGCTTAATGGGCTTGTCTTCTGTTTTGGGGTCTGGGAGCCCCAATAGGAGGTAAGATGCCCACCATGAGGCCGTATTGACACACACAGTTGTCATTAACTCTATTCTTAATGGATCCAAATTTGCGCATGTACTTAAAACGCACATACACAATTCTTCTTGTTCTCACTGGGATGGTTCAGTGGCACTCAAACGAGTGGGGTCTGCCATGCATGACCACAGTTGTTTTTTCCTTCTCGCCCGTCAGCCATCTGCTCTGGAGCGGCATGTGAGAGAAACAACACGGCACCATGTGGCACAGTGTGGCGGAGCTTGGTACGGCACTGGGCGGCACGCTTTGCTTTGGAGGAGGTTGTCTTGTGAGTGTGTGCAATGTGTCCCCGCACCGCCTGGCACACAGTGTGGTGGAAAGTTGCCTTCTATTACACATGCCTGCATGTGCCGGGCCGCTGGCAAATTTCAAACCCCCACACGCACACATACGCGTTTGTCACAGGAAATTAAAAAGCTGATGTAGTCTACATGCAAACTACACACACACACACACACACACACACACACACACACACACACACACACACACACACACACACACACACACACACACACACACACACACACACACACACACACACACACACACACACACACACACACACACACACACACACACACACAATATCGTCGACAGCAAGTGGAACAACAATATCCAAGTCATGAGTTCTCTACCAGCTCTCCACAAAGATCACATTTCAGTTCATTCTGGTCTAAATGTCATATCATAGCATTTTCAGTGGCCATGCAAACCCACAGTCAGAACACATGCAGTGTGTGTGCAGAGATTGTGCGGGTTGGGTGTGCCTGTCAGACTTGGGCTACAGGCGAAGTGTGCTTTCAATTACACTCTGTAATGTCACTGCTTCGAGTATGTGCTGCTTTTTGTGTAGTTCACCGCTCTACTGTAACGATGTGTTATTCCCTTTTGTTATATGATGTTCTTCACAGTGTAGCTTCTCAGTGTGTCGCAGTTTTATGCAGTGACTCACTGCCAAGAGGATTAGATTAAGCTCAAAGCAGTGTTAGGTGTGTGTGTGTGTGCATGTGAGTCACTCACTGATGCAGGGGGCCACTGGTGAGCGGCTCTGCTGGTAGCCCTTGGCGCAGCGGTTGCAGGTGATGCCGGTGACGCCGTCCTTGCAGGGGCACTGGCCTGTGGTCTGGTTGCACGTCTTGCCGGCCGCGCCCACAGGGTGGCAGTCACAGGCTGGGGTGGAGGGGGGGGGGGGGGGACACAAGTGTGAAGGGGGATGGAGGGTTGTGAAAGAAGGGACAGAGAAAATATATTAGATGTTAACTCATTAAACATGTTGCCAAAATGGCACACAAGACACTGG
The DNA here is from genome assembly GCF_900634415.1 of Cottoperca gobio. Classification (NCBI taxonomy): domain Eukaryota; kingdom Metazoa; phylum Chordata; class Actinopteri; order Perciformes; family Bovichtidae; genus Cottoperca; species Cottoperca gobio. The sequence goes on along the minus strand of NC_041373.1, from coordinate 15,373,348 downwards.
GTTTTTCCTCGGACACGGCAGAGTCTCTGCAGGGCACCGAGTTAAAGGAATACTTCACCATTTCTATATACATTTCTCAACCCATGTCACCTTGAATTCTTCAAGAAAACCTTTTTGTCTCGCATGCCTTCAAGGTGAACGAGGAATAAAGAAAACAGAGATAATTCTTGATGAATGGTGGCTGCATTTAAGAACAGCAAATCGATATCCACTGATGAGTTGAGTAATTGATATACAAATGGTGAAGTATTCCTTTAAATCTTGTAATCTTATGTTGTTTGCCAGCATACAGCAGATATGCATTAATGCTGAACGTTTGGCTCAGGACTTCAGGGTGTGAGGCAGCTCTTGGCTTCTGTGCTTGGGATTGTGCATCTGTTTGTGTGAGGAGAGAAATAGATAAATAACTTCTGTGTGAACATAGAAGACAGAAGGTGACAAGTAGAGAACGGGGACTCGGCAAGGCACACTGTGTCCTCTTCTCTGCTTGTTTCCGCTCCCTAAATGCCGTCCGGTGCCTGCCTGGTGACACACGCTGCCGTTTCAATCAGTCGATTCCCAACAAATGCCAACAGCAACAAGCAATGCTCCGGTCACCTCACTTTGGCGAGGCTTTTATGACTTTTGGTGGTTCAAGGCAATTTATTCAAGCCTCCTTAAGCAATGTGAGGCTTTTTCTTTTTGCTTTAAAGAGCTGTTAAATAAAAGAGCTGGTCCGAAGCCTTCTGAGAGAGCTTTATAAGATGTCAGAGAGGATGACAGGGAGAGGGAGAAGCAACATATCGGAGAGTGAGAAGTGTAGTGGAGGATTGGAGAGAAACGGGGAGAGACACAGCGCGTCAGTGTAGTCCAAACAGAGCCTCTGGTGTGCTCGACAGCATAAACAACAGTGAATCTAACCAAACTGTGGTTACTCCAACTCCACTAAATAAGCAGACATTTGTTCTTTGAGTAATAAACGCATACTTAACATTTCACAGCAATCCAGCCAGACAACATCAGTGACATATCAAAACAAATGTAAGACTTTTACATCTTCAGGGGTGTGACTGATTGTTGTCACTTCAAATGTGCAGAAACGAAACAAGTCAAGAGTCCAGAGAAGTATCCTCTCCTATCTGTCACACACACCGACATGCTGCCAACAACACAACAAACCAGCAAATGCAAGGTGTTATTGTTTGGAAAACAGGCGCAGGGAGTGACTCGACTGTAACACGATCGCTGTAATGTCCAAGATCATCAAGAAAAGTAAAAATTCAACTTTGGGGGAAAAACCCTGTAACCCAACAGTTTGTTAGGGCTTGCCAGAGGAAGGCAGCTGCTAACATGCCACGGTTTCTTCCCACCACTTGACGGAACTGTGAATGTGTTTATTTGCACCGGACATTTTTTTTCGCTGCTACAACAGAGGAGAGCCTGAGGACCCTACCACCTGTTGACTGGGCAAAGGGAGGGTTTAAATGGCTGAAACTGACCCAAGAGTGATCGTGTGCGTCTGGCGGCGGGGTGGGAAGGGGATTAACTGCGGCTCAGATCTTCAGGAACACGTTTGCCCTTTTTTCGGCAAGACCAAGCGGTCCACAGGTGTCAGAGTGGCTGCAGTCTGTTTGAAGCTGTGCACAGAGACGTAAATCTGATGCTTCGGCGTCCGTGCAAAATCCCCACCATTTGAGTCACGCAGGCCCGAACAGGAAACTCAAGCTCTGATGACATTTGGTAAGAGTTCCTGACTGACCTGGAGCGAATACACTTCTGCATGTGGCAGGATGTCAGAGGTCAAGTCAACAAAGGGTCTCCCCACTGTGTGTCAACCATGTAACTTCCATAACCCACTTAATTCATCACCCAAGAGAAAATCTTCTATTTCTCACCATTTTATAAACTATTCGAATAATCGGGAAAATAATAGACGGATTAATTAAGAATAAAAACAATCCTTAGTTGCAGCCCTATCTTTCCTGGGGGTTTGTCCCCCTTCTTCCCTGTGAAATTATTTTTCCAAAGCACATGTGGGATAAACCCCCCGCTATGTGATCTGTCTGATACAAGTCTGGAGCGGTTCTGTCATGCCTGCCCAGACATGTGGCCGTTGTTTTCCCGGCTGATCACAGAACAGCACAAGCTATCAACTCGATCGGCTCCCTACCGACAAGATGTGAGTAATGTCAGGAGTTCTCACTTCCCTACTAAACAATCACAAGCTGTAAAGACATCAGAGTCCACATTGTTGCGTAAACAACCAGCAACTGCCAGATCTGAACGGGCTGTAAGAGGCAGGATGGGGACAGGGGGTGGCGGTGTCAATCTCCACCCCCCCAGCTCTCCTCCTTGAACTGCTTTTCTGAAGTTTTATGTGCAGGGGCTCAGGCCAGTTAAGAAGCAGTAAAACGCGTCCTCAGAGGTTGATGACTTTTCAAGCCTTTGCGACTGCAGACGTGACAGGCACTGCGTAGGGATTTGTAGTCCTTTGACAGGCTCAGTTTAACTGATTCGTGTTGCTCTGTGCATTTGTGTGTGCGTGCTTATGGGATAAAGTACTTGCGAGGACTGCTCTTTGTCTGCAGTTAGTGGCAGTTGGCACATTCGGAGAGGGTGGTGTTAAAGAAATTCAAAGCAATTAAAGGGTTTAAATATGTGCATTTCTTAGGCATGCAATCAAGAGATTGAATTAAGTAATTTGTATGCACAGATTATTAAATCATGCACATCCAATGTTTAAAGAGATACTATAAAAGGGAAGATTTCCACAGCACAGCTGCATCCTCTCAGTGACATCTGAGACTATAATCTTGATGTCGCAGGCTAATCTTAAAACTAATGTTAGAAAGAAAGGTGTTATTCACCATCAAGGATCACATGTGTATGCCGCTACAGGCCGTGTATCATATTACTAACCTAAAATGACCCGTGCAATTAGGTTGCGTAACCATTTTCTTCTGCGCAGTGTTTTCTGACAGCAAAGATCCTCATGCTTCAAAAAGATATTTGAGACATACGACCAATGTGGTTTATGTTGGCCGCCGTTGCTTCACATGGACCGTGGCCTAATTTTTAATGCCTTTTATCGATGTTCCTTGTGGTCAACGGATACCAGCTGTACAGCTTGGATTCACATAAAAACCTTGTATTTTTGAAGAGCTCATATACTGCAGCCAGGCCATGTGGTGAGTTTCTTTCATTCTGCTGACTGCGGTAATGCTCGGGACACAGTAAAGGGCCCGTGGAGACTGGTGCCTGGGCATTTGAACTGGAGAGCCCTGCAGTGTTCTGCACGTGGGAGGTAAGCAGTGGTGGTGATGGAGGCAGGGTGGGTACTCCTCCTCATATACTCCACAGATTCTGTATAGACACCCATCGACAGAGCAGGTCTCATTAGAAACAGACGTGGCCTGCTCGTCCTCTCAGAGCCTGCACGGCCCCCCCCATTCCAGTCTCGCCTTTAGAAAACACCTGTATTTTATTGTCCATTTCAGACGTGACCCCCTTCAGCCACACCGCACCTCTGACCTCTATCCTGACCCCGACACATGGAGATAAAACACGGAGGAGAGCAGACACCGTGGTAAAGAAAGAGAAAAAGACAACGTTTTACAGGCTTGTAGTGAGTCATGGTGAGATAAATCAGAAGTTTGGGAGGAAGTGGAGAAGGTGGTTATAAACAATCATGGGAGATGGAGAAGATGGAGATGAAAAAAAAGTGAGCAAGTGCCGAGTTGAAGGAAAATGACGGCTCCTAGAAGGCTGCAGAATTGTTCTGATCAATCATGGAGCCAGACGCTCAGCGGAGGCTTTTCGGACGTTGACTTTCATTTCCGTGACATCTGGGGCCTTTGAGCGGGAGCGAGATAAACTGTTTACCACCTGATCACAGGCTTTGATAAGGACAAATTGCAGTGTCAGGGGAGGGCGGGGGGGCTTGCGTGTGTGTGTGCGAGAGCATCACACTCCAAGGTTTCGCAGGAAATGGAAGACGAGGGAACAATTTGCACACATGGTCGTGTGATCTCAGGACTGATCTCCCGTCAGGACTGAGGCAGATCTCTTTCTGTCAGTGCTTTGGTGCAGCAACAGGTCAAATTACTTCAGTGTTGAGGAATGTGACCGCGTTACTGTGGAGGTTTTGCCATTATATGATGAATGGGCTCGACATCTTAGCGCAATTAACATGGGCAAGTGCGGCGTGATATGGTGCCATGTCTAACCTTCTGGTGTTCGGTTACAGCGTGGGCCGGCTGCAGAAGGGAAACTGAGCGGAAGCCAGCGGGAGATTTTCACCACAACATTTCTACCGTAAGATATTCACGGCTATCATTATTATTATTATTATTATTATTATTATTATTATTATTATTATTATTATTATTATTATTATCTGGAAGTGATTCTTTCTGTAATCAATAGGATACAAAATACTCTCTCTGCTATCGATGTGAATATTTTTAAAGTAAACTGTGTTAAGTGCTTCCAGTAAAACACCACGCTGAAGTATTCACTGCTAATGTGAAATAATAAAAAAGGGGTAAAATAAATGTTTCCATGAGAAATTCTTTGGTCAAGTGATAATGTTATGTGGTGTGTGTGTGTGTGTGTGTGTGTGTATGTGGCTTCAGGCATGCAATCAATGTGTTTCTCTCTGCTACGCTGTGGCAATATCTTCTATTAAAAGTTACAATGACCGCGTGTGTGTGTGTGTGTGTCTTTTTAAACGTACTCAGACGTGATTACGCAAGTATTAGCAGGGTTAGAGAGAAACTCAATCAGCTTTTGTTTGAACATGTTATAAACATTTAGCGCAGCATGTTGCCAAATGAAAAGTCAAACTGAGCTTAAAGTAATAATCCGTGACACTTTCATATAAATAAATGTTCATTTGTGTCTGTTCTATTACTGATTGATTCAACACAAAAGTGATCGTCATGCATGAGAACGTTTCCATTAGTTGTTGTAAACGTAGAGTAGTTGGTGATTATTTCCCAGAAGAAGTTTGTGTTTTATGTTTCAGCAGAAGAAGAGCAGAGCATTAGGTGCTGTATGAGCGGTGATCTCCACCGTGTGTGTGTGTGAATAGAGCAGAAAATAGATCCGCGTTGCCGCTTGATTGACATATGAAGTGTAGAAAACAGTACGGCAATTAGCATCACATGAAGTGTCGTCAACACCACAGTGAAAAATATCAAATAAACTCATTAAAAGGAATATTTCACCCCCCAAAACTCACCGCGTGTCTCCTGGCATCTGTGAAGAAAACTTGTTTGCTTCCACGGTGAACAAAGAACCAAAATAAAAAACGGCGTTTAACAGCAAAACTATATCAAAACAGTGTCACGCGACTTGTGCAGTCGTACATATGCTCCATTCTTTCCAAACACATGAATTTTCACCAAACACTTCTGCACGAACAGTCTCGCGCTTGCGTAGGCGCACTACTAGTCCGTGCGAGTCCCAAGTGAGTTGAGGTTTTAGCAAAAATGCACGTGTTTAGGAATAAGTGAGCAAACGACTGGATACATGAGACTTGGATTATACTGCACGACTTGCGTGGGAGTTTGTAGACGACTGTTTTGCTGTTGTTAAGCGCGGCCGCAATTTACTCCAATTCATCAAGAATCTTCTCAGTTTTCCGGTTCTTTGTTCTTGTGCAAGAAAAACAACGTTTTCTTCAAGTTAACAGGATGAGTGATTGAGATACAAATTAGGATTTTGGGGATGACATATTGTAGACTTTTACCTTTGCAGGCTCGTCGGTGAGTGATGGGTCTGGCCATGTCTCTGTAAAAGCCCTCCTTGCAGTAGTGGCAGTGGCGGCCTGCGGTGTTGTGGCGGCAGTTCATGCAGACCCCTCCGCTCTTCCTCCCCGACAGCTTGTACAGCTCCATGTTGAATCGACAGCGACGGGCATGGAGGTTGCAGTTGCACGCTGCAGAGAGAAGAGGAATGTTATCAGTAATGTGATCACATCGGCAAAAAGGTTAATAAATGTAAAAGTCTCTTCGCGGCGTTCGTCCTTTTAGAGTCTTAACGTAAGTGATCTGAGATGAAATAGTCACATGGAATCTGCATTGCAGTAAAACATACGCTTACTTCCACGTATATTACAGAGAGCTGGCGGAGCTTTTCCAGGAAGGCAGTTTAATCTACACTGCGGCTGTGTGCTTGGCTGCTATTCCAGAGCTCATCAATCAAAAGTGATATTTGCAGAGCTCATTTTCTCCATTTCATAATGAATGAATTCAGCTTCTCTCAGCCCATTAGATATTAATCACTGGAAAGAGAGACATTCATTTCATGAATCACTGATGAGTAAAGACTCCTAATATCTATTAAAAGCGAGAACAATTCAGATATAGGAACGGGCTCGAGCTAGCTGTCTTCTAAATGAGGCGAGTCGCAATATATGGGACGTGTGAAGCGAGGTTATAGCTCTCCACAGTCTCTCTCAGTTCCACTTGAAATCCAGCGGATTCCTTTATGTCTTCTTCACCTCACCAGTCTTTCCATTGATTCCTCCGTATGAGGTTACATTCATCAGCTCTGACATATTCTCTCTCTGTACATGTGGGGTTTGCCCTGCTCTGCTGCTAAAGTCAGACCTGCGACGTAAAGACTTGGCCGCGGCTTCAAAGACGGTTGTTGCGGCGCTTAGCTCCAGTTCAAAGTTATCCGCGGATCAATTGGAAAGGAGATGTTTGACCAAAAATGTCAACAGTTATGGTAAACGAGGATTATTAGGGCATCACAACAGCAGGTGAGAAAAATGCACTAACACTGGATGTTTGGAATAAGACACGATAAAGGTGAATAAGTTCAGACAGACGGGCTGAGGGACTGAGAGGCTTTTGTGTGTGTGAGGCTTCGTGTGCAATACAGGGACTGGTGAAAAGGCAGCTACAGAAATGCATCTAAAACTGGCAATATTAGAGCAACAACGATAAGTAACTGTTTTTAAAATGCATTAATCGTTAGAGTAATTTTCCATGCATAAATGTCTCAGCCTCCCCAAGATGAAGATGTAATGCTTTTTTTCAATTTATCTTGAAAATAATTCAATAAAAGTGTGTGTGTGTGTGTGTGTGTGTGATCATGTGGGGAGAGTATGGTGTGTAACTGCCTGTGTTGTTCTTGTCTGGACATATTTCTATTTGTGTACTTTCACGAGTTACAGATCAAGTGACTAAACAACGGCTGCCGTCTCTTTCCTCATCGTCTGCGGCCGACACAACTAAGGTCAGCTCTGCAGTGAGCTGCTGCACCCTCAGTTACACTGAGCTACACGGATCTGTATAATGTTTGATGAGCTCCAAAATGACTGTTAATGACACTCATGAAGGAGAATGACTTGGATAGGCTAAATATATGAGCGGTGAACGTTATGCACCTCCATTCAAACTGAAGCCTGGCACCAGGTTGGGAAAGAGGCCCAGTTTTCCCTGGTTGCAGTCCCTGGAAAGAAAAGGGGGAGCACATTCCCAGACTGTTTCCCAATTCCATCTGGTTATTACGCGGCCGAATACGTATAGCATTCTGCAGTTAATGAAATACCGTTTAATGTGTGGATCAATATCGAGGCAGCGCTGCTTGTGTAGAGACACTTTCTGTGTGCTCTCATGAACCCGTGAGCCCAAGATGAGGATTGACCTTTGACCCTGGAGAATTGTCCAAAAGGAGATCTTTCACATCGCAGAAAGCTTATTATCTTAAGTGATACGGTCCTCGTTTTAACTGAAGAAAAGACACAATATGTGTGCATGTGAACTAAACAGCCTGTCCGACTTCTTCTGAGGGGAACGTGACAAAGAACACACCAGCTCCGGCGAGTGGCTGGGGCTGCTTGCGGGGAGAACAAGGTGGGGGGACTGTGATTATGATCAAGCGTCTCAAACACACAGACAGCTGTGAGCACTTGTGTCCATTAACACCTTGTAGCAGCACATGAAAGCGACGGATCACACTTTCTCCGTGGCTGAAGTACCGTCGGTACCTCTTATGGCATCTTCTCGATTCGACGCCGTGCAACAAGATCGGCCGACAAAGTCTGAAGTAGGAGAGGATGTGTTCAAGTGTGGAGAATGTAAAGAAAGCTCCGGAATAAAACCTTTAAATGATTTGGCATGTGTAGCAGTGATGGATTTAACACAGACTCTCTGTGACAGTTGTGACGGGCCGACAGTCAGGGAATTAGTGGCAGAAATACTCGTTTGGTGTTTGACCGGGAATAAAATGAATGAAAGTGTGATCCAAGGTTAATTACTGAGCAAAATAAATAAGCAGAAAGCACTCAAGTAGGTGTTTGTATGTGTACGAGTGTGTGTGTGTGTGTGTGTGTGTGTGTGTGTGTGTGTGTGTGTGTGTGTTTTCGATGGTTTACATGCTGTGTGCAGTTAACTTCAGCTCGGAGCTGCAGCTGCCCAAGGATCCTGGAATGTTTATGGGTTTGTTTTGAAGTGCTTGTGCACGCACACACACACACACACACACACACACACACACACGCACACACTTTCCCCCGCAACCTGCCACCCCCACCATTGCAGACCCCCCCCCCCCCCCCCCAAATTAAGCTCAGCGGGGATAACTGAACACTGTTGAAGGCCATTTTTCAATTCATTAACACATCAAAGCCTCACTAGTGCTCCTCACTTATTCATATCTGTTGGAGAGAAGAAACAAACACTTGTGTGTTGTTCTCAGTTCTGTGGGTGGTGGAAAGTGTGATCCTCCAGTGAAGCATGGCTCCTTTATGGGTCAGTGTCCAATTTGAAGGATGCATAAATCTGGTTTCTCGTGTTGTCGTGGAAATCAAACAATAAACACTAAGCTGCGAGCTTGGCAAACGAGAGGGATGCTGCAACAGAAATAAAGGAGGGGGATGAAGGCAGAGGAGCAAGAAACCCACTAGGAAAATATTAGAGTGGAGAATAGTTGCACCACTTTGTCATCCAAATGAAGAGCGCCAAACGCACATTCAGGTTGAACAACTGCTAGAGTAAATGTCTTGTTTTTATCCAATAGCTAAGCACAGGTAACAATGTGAAATATATCAGGTAAGGTAGACTGACAGGAGAATACATCACTGTTAAAATGCAGCTTTCATAACAGGTGCCTCAACGTGTAAACGTGCTCTGCACAAGCAGACTGGACTGGTCTGTCATGTGTGCTATGACAAATTGGGCCGTAAAGACGGCGCTCAACAAATAACATGCAAGTGTGTTTGTGGACTGCACCACCTCTCTGCTCCCCTCCATATGTCAGGGATAAATCTAACCTTATTTTTCCTTCAGCACCACCAAAGCCAAGTCGGTAAGCACAGCCAATTGATTTTGGATGCCTGTGCAAAACCCAAATCCCATGGCTAAAATTGGTCCTTGAAAATTGGAGGGCTACTCTCCCACCAGCACCTCTCCCCTTCTTGGCCCAGGCTGCGGTCCAGACCTGCTGCAGCCCCCCTTGGGTGCCCTCTCCGCCTGGCCAAACAGGCTCTGCTATATTGTCTCCTGCCATCATGTGTGTGTGTGTGTGTGTGTGTGTGTGTGTGTGTGTGTTGGGCTGAGTTCCGCCTGGCTGCTCCAGCCACCTGCTCAGGGCACCAGGGGGAACACCCGGTTAATTAGCTCCTCATTAGAGCCAAGACAGTGTACAGCGTGGACACACACACACACACACACACACACACACACACACACACACACAGACACAGACACAGACACACACACACACACACACACACACAGACACACGCGCACGCACGCACGCACGCACGCACGCACGCACTCACCAGAGACACGGCTCCAGGCAGTACCTGCTCACTAAATGACATGGATCAAGTAACAAAAGATGCAAAAAGTCAAACAGAAGTGAGACTTAAACAGACGTAAACACCGCCGGGTGTGTTAGACTCTAATGAGCTGTGGACAACAAGCTGAGACAAAGATTTAAGAACTCCGAGCTGAGGACTAACAGGAAACTACAACTGCCGTAGTCCTGCTGTGTGCAATATGTGGACCGCGCTACGATAGCTTCTACCTCTTTGTCACAAAGCCGCTCGCTCTTTCCTTCTCTTCCACACAGACATATCTTTCACTTCCAGCTCTGACACCATGTCTCAGCCCTCCCCTCCGCTGGTTTCTGCGGTTAGCCTCACGCCGTGGGCTTAAGAGCCGGCTCTTGGGAGCCCTTTTGAACTAAGAGTCCCCTTAACTCCTCTCCCACCCCTCCCCTAAGCCTCCCTTCCTCACTCCTCTTACTTTCATGAGACCCCATCTCAAATACTCTCCCTGGTTGCCTCTCCTTCCTTTTGCTTGTTTCCTTCCCCAACCCTTTCTCTTGTGCATCTTTTCCTCCATCTCCCCTTTCTCTCTCTCTCTCTCTCTGGATGGCATCAGGCAGGGAAAGATTTTAACGAGATTAGGCTGGAGGGTTGCCATGTTGGGGGGCCTGGTGTCAGTGGAGAGTTGAGTCCTTAGCTCTGTTCTCCCTCTCTCTGGTCCACTTCACTTCCCCACATCTAAACATTGTTATCTGTGCCCCGCCTTTGCCTTCACTCTCTGTCTGTCTCGGTCCTGAGCGCTGGGGCAGAAGGGAATCAGTAAAAACTGAGGTAAAAACAGATGTGAGTTATTGCATACACAACTATGAAGCCTGTCTGGGGGATGCGTGCGATACCTGGGCTGGTTTAGAAATAGAAAGTGACAGATGGAACCTACTGTGTGAATTCAGCACTGCAGCCAGCGATGGAAGTGCTGAGAGGAAAACCTAAAGTTTGATGTTTTTCTCTCATCAGGTTGTGACACAAGGCTTGTTAAATGCATAGGAAGCTAAATAGTAGTGGGCTGAGGATGGGTGACCCAGTACCGAGCAGTCAAATCAAAGGTCAAATGTTAAACTGAGGGAGAAAATATTAAGAAACCAGATCTACATGGACACCTATGGTGGCCTTTTGTCAAACGTTTGCAGGTTTAGGCAACATAACGACCTGGTAAGGGTTTAAAAAAGGTAAATAGTACACTTGTTAAGCTGTGGACGTAACGTCTGCTGTTGTCTGATAACTATCAGGTCTTAATTGAGCTCTGACTCATTCTATACTGCCACTGAAGACAACTGAAAACAGACAACATGCATTTCATATGCATGAATGCATGAGTGTAAACATACAGTACATACACGTCGTCTATGTCAACCACAGTCAGCCCAAACCACAATTAAAGGGAGCAGAGCGATTATCGCGCACTCATTGTTAAAGAACAGACATGTATTTTGTTCTTAATGGCTTCTGAATCTCGCTGCCACCAGCAACACCGGCTGGCAGCCAAGAACCACATATTTTCTCAGGCCTGCGAGAGCATAAAAAGATTCAAACTGTAATAAAAACACAGAGAATTCAATGGCGGAAGAAATAAATAGCTGATTTAAGCAAAAAGGAAAGATGCATGAGGAAGAAGAGAGGAGAACGTCCATGCAGAGAGTTAATCTTTGACAAGAGTTGGTTACACAAGGATAGAGAAGAAGAGAACGCCGGCGGTGACGGGCACCTCGGGAGGTGATTGCTACCATCTGTGGGGGAGAGTCGATGGGGGCCTGGGAGAGCAGGGTGGGCACGCTGCAGTTTGCTTTGGCGCACGGATGAAATGCTATATCACACTACTAGATTACATGTGGCTCTCACACATGCACAAATGCAAGGAGATGCGCGCGCACACACACACACACACACACACACACACACACACACACACACACACACACACACACACACACACACACACACACACACACACACACACACACACACTTGGCCTCAGGCAGCCGCAGAGCGTTTCTGAAGGATCCAGCGTTTTAACCCGGCTGACATTAATGTTGTTATTTGACACTTTGCTGTCCTTAACATTTGTTTCACCATGTTCCCTGCTTGCCAGAGTCTTTATAGGTGGCTTCATGGAACGAGCAAAGCATCAATCCCTTCCCTTGTGGGTTGGCCGAGGACCAAAGTTGCAACACTGACAGAGGGAATAAAAGCAAAGAGCAAAGCTACAGTACAAACCAATCAAACAGACCAAACCCTGTTGTCTCAGCCAGATAAAGGAGGTTACTGTTGCTTCACACACACAAACACACACCACCAAAACAAAACTCACACACCTCATGTTTGTTGGCCTCACTGTGCCGTAGCCCCTGCGTCTCACGCTAACCACCCCAGAGGCATCATTTCATAGCACTGTTGATTTTAGAACAACATTCCTCGGCTGTGTAATTATTTGAAAGCACAGGAGGTTTCTTTTTTTAAATCGCCTTCTTTCACTCAGCAACCCCCGCCACACACACACACACACACACACACACACACACACACACACACACACACACACACACTCCTGCTCATTTGTGTGTCGCGCCGTAAGTAACTGAAGTGTCGGTTCCTTGTTAGCCTCCAGCCACAGGTGGTGGAGGTGTGTGTGTGTGTGTGTGTGTGTGTGTGTGTGTGAGATGCGGGGGGGCTTTAAGTCAATTAGTGAAAGTAGGAACATGGCACATACATTCAGTAATATCAAGGCAGCTCTGGCTTGTTTCATCCTTACCCGTCTATATTCATATAATTTTGCCCCCTCGGGTCGGGCGGCTGAACTTCAGCTGGTCATGGAGAACACTTTCAGGCTGCTGTGTGCTGGATTCTCAGAGTTCAATGTGGAAAGCAATCCAGTGAGGTTAACTTTGTTATACCGAAGACCAAACAACATTGTGTTGCAAGAACAAAAGCAGACAAATCCTGCTCCCAGAGTTGTCCAAAAAACATGCAAACTCACAAACACCGTGGTCTCATGTGTCGTGTGTTTAAGAGTGAGGTCACTTCTTGATCACCGGGCCCAAAAAAGTGTCTTGGTGACTCGGCTCTATGACTGGAACAAGGGCCTGACCTCTGCTTGCCCTTGCTCGGAGATGTGGAAGGGGGGGGGGGGGGGAACTGGTGTGAAAGGATGGAGGCCTATTTTGAAATTCTAATCAGCTATAAAAAAAATAAAATAAACATCTGCCCCTTGTCAGTGAGGGAAACGAAAAGAGGACAGAAAAAAAAAAAAAAGAGAGTTTGTTCTTCTGTGGTCTTTGGAGTTTCCACAGCTCTGTGATCTGAGGGCTTATTCTGAGCCCTGTTCCTGAGCATGTGTTCCTGGCCTCTTCCTCTGACACACACACACACACACACACACACACACACACCTCCGCTGGATCTACATGTACACAGCTCTCCCTAAGAAACCCATCTGTCAAATTCCCCCTAATAGTTTCCAAAAAACAGGCCGAGCCCACCAAAAACCACAAGCGCCCACAAAAGGTTTGAGCGGGCTTGTGACTTCAAAAATATGTGTGTTCTGCTTCTCCTTGCTCCGCTCATTCATTAGAGTGGCAGACGTGATCTAATAACATCTGTGATGTAACAAGTAATAACTTTTTTTTAGAGGTAATAACTAATTTGTGGGAATTTCCTTCAGGTGATGATGACATGGACGGATGTATAATGAGAGTGAATACTTATTTGGTTGATTGATTGATTTAATTTGAAAGGAAACTCCTCTTCTTGTGCAAAAAAACAGAATGCCAGATCACTCGTTTCCCACTGGTCTCAATATGTCAAAACCTACTATTAAAAAACATTCAACAACACCACGCCCAGACGCTGAAGCAGAGCAGGAACACCCAGCTCTGCTACCAACCGCAGCTCACCTGCATTTCTGGCAAATCAGCCCAAATGGCAATTCAAACAGCCTTTATGTGACCTCTGTGTTTAATGCTATGAATGCATAACAGTGTGCCTGGCGAAACACTGGGAGCAGACCTGGCTTTGCTGGTCCATTAGGGACGGATGATGTCTGGCCCTGGGCTCGTAGCGTCCCAGAGCAGGACTCTGGACTTCTCGCAGTCCAAAACGAGGGAAAGGAAGGGCTGGAAAACAGAACAGCTCGGTGCTGCGGCCAAACAGAGCCAAGATGGCTGCAGACATGGCCAAGAGTAGAGCGCTCCTACACCGCCATAAATTATCATCTACTCAGGATGTCACATTGTCGTTGACTCCACAAGAGGCCTCTTCATCTTATACGGTGACTTTGGCAGACTCTATTATGGCATGATACAGCGTCTCACATTTTTAAGTCAACATAAAAGTAATTACATTACGGCATCGACCATGCCAGCAGAAAAGCCAATACTCCATCACAACTAGTAACCAAATAGCTCTTATCCATCTGTTTCCTCATTCTGTCCTGTGGGCAGATAAATCACAGCTTTTTCCATCATGTCTCCCTCAATACAAACAGACACGCTCCTTTACGAGGCTGCCCTCTCTGACTACTAGAGCAGGGATTTGTAAACCGATGTCTTGAGGCAGGATTCATAGCGAGGGAGGCGGCAGATGGGACGTGTGTGTGCATGGCTTGTGTCTGGAGACAGTACATGAGCTTGCCAAGAGCACAGACAGTAATCTTGGTGCGGTGCATGTCAAACATTTAGTAAGAGCGGCGAACAATCAAACCAGCCTGTTAGACACAATGTTCTTGTCATGCTGGGTAAAGATTCAAGTCACAACTGCTGGGAGTGAGAGCGAACCCTTGCAAAATCTTTAAAAACATCTTAACAACACTGTTTAGTCGTGAGATTAGCTACCAGGCACATGATTTCCCGAGGACTGACAGACTATTGATTTGGCTCTGAATTCCTCATTACCCACATACAATCCGTCAGCTTAACCTTGTCACCGCCCCGCAAAGGATCGTGACCTCAGCCCGGCCCCCTCAGACCCTACCTTCAACCCAAACACCCACAGGGCCTCATGAAGGCTCTGGTAACACCTAAGGGACTCCTTGGCTCTGTAAAATGCCACTCTTACACACTTGCCCGAGCTAAATACTTACACCTCGCTGCCACAGTGGCTCACACTGCAGCCCGCCGGCCTTTTCTGCACCGCGTCAGAAAGAAAAGCGAGCGGAGACATCAACAAGGGGCGGATGCATTTTAAGAATGGGTTTTAATGTACACTGGAGAGGCTTTTTAAAGGCTCTCCTGCTACTTAAAGGATATGTTGGAACCAGCTCTACCGGAATAAGCTGTAAAGACGCTTTTGGAACATGAAATTGGGGACGTCTGGGAATGACTTTTTGGCGTGTCCGGATGTGTGATCAGGTATAGCGTGCAAATTGCAATAGGCTTTAACTGCCCTGTATCAACACTGGGATTAGGTCATCAGAGTTGGCCAGTGCAGCACGGCTGTTTAGTCCAGAAATCATGGATGGAAGTGACATATCAATCCCGCTGAGAAGAGCACTACGGGAAGCGGGTGTAACATTTCGGAAACAACTACGGGCCGTTTGAAAGAGGGTGTGTGTAAAAGCATGAGCGAGGAAACACCGAGGGATTTACAGGATATTGTTGTAGAAGGGGCTAGGTGTGTAATGTGTGTGGCTGTATCTGAGGGCTGAATAAGTGAGGGTGTCAAAGCCAAAGTAAGGTAGTGTTGGCACGGGAGGTTTGAGAGTGAGGGAACGCTGGCTGCGTTTGGCCACTCTGACGCTAAACTGGCCAAAATGCTGCTCTGGCTCTGTCACTCTGTGTCCCCTTTAAACAGATCTGGCACTGTTCAATGCTAAATATAATCTCAGGCCAGCTCACCGGGCAATTATAACATGTTAGAAAAACATACACTGCTTTTCAATGTTCTGCTCCTGTTTTTTTCTCTCTCAGGTTGTAGTTTTATGTCATTGTGGGGAAAGGTTAAAATGGGGACAGTGGGTTCTAATATGGTTTTATTTTCCTACGCTAACACATTTTCATGACAAACAAAATTGACCTTAATTAAGTCCCGCCTCGGTCTATTTATACGAACAGAGTAATGCTGTACAAATGACCAGCAAAGACACGACCACATGTTAGAGAACGTATTCCTGGATTAGGGTGAAAACACATGGATAACATGGCAGTAAAACCTTTGTACAGCCATGAAATTAATGTACTGTAAGCACTAAATATCACATAAAATCCAATAGAAAGATGTAATCCATTTACATTAACAAAAATAACCACAGAAATTGCTATGATTTTCACTTTGCAAGCTGTCAGAGCACGTCTGGATGACTTTTACAGAGCATGTCTTGAGGTAGAGGCGAAGACTGCCAAATAACATTCTTGGAAGACTTAGCTGTAGCAGTGTGCCAATTACTCGAGCTGTTGTCATCCACTGTTTAGACTTGCTTGCGCAAAAAAAAAGAAGAGTTTTCTTTCATAGACAAGTCCAGAAAACACGATTTTTGTTAAGAGTAGGCCTGTTTCCCTGCAGACGAGCGGTAAACAGAAGGGACTGATGGGAAATGCGAGGAAAACGATGGGCTCGTGTTTTGAGAGATGTTGCCCAAATTTACAAGCTCAACCGTATGTTCTGGCAACGATCTTTAATTAGCCCTGTGACAGTCAAAACACTGGTCATCGTGGTTAAATCACTGCTGTCATATCCTGAGTGGGTGGTGAAAAGGTCATGACTCTACCCAACAGTGTTAAAGTAATAAACATTTTCAAAAATACTCATTGAACTACAAATTGTGCAGCTGAAGAATCCGCGTGTCTCAACACATCACATGTGCATGCTCCTTTTATAATAGACACTGAATTGATGTAAAACTTAATTGACAATGAAATTTTGTTGCATTCGTCATTTTTAGGAGACCAGGCTGCTCAGAAAGTCTGTTGTGAAATGGTCGTCTACAGTACGTCCTACAGCAGAACAACTGAAACATGTGGAAAGCACATTAAGAATGACAGGGAAAGACTTACGCAGACACTCATTGGCCTCGCGAGCATTGGCCCTCTGCCACGGTCGGTCATAATGAAAGGGCTTGCAGCGGTCACATTCAGGTCCCTCCGTGTTGTGCTTGCAGTCACACACCAGTTTGCCTTCCTTGTCTTTCAGACAGCGCGAGCCATGTCCGTTGCATTTACACCTCCCGCCCACCTGGAAGTCTCCCACTGCATAGAAATAAGTTGGCAGCGACGATGTCACCGCCATGGGGTCGTCGTCCCTCCCTCCGCTGTTGCTTCCTGCCCCCAGTCCCAGCTCCCGGGGAAGCTGGGGACGGCTGAAGACCACACGGATGTCTGTGACAGTCACCCAGTCCTGGAGGACAGGGCTGTTGTCAAAGTCTTTGCCGGAGGGCCGTCCGTCCAGAGTGCTGAATGCAATGAGGCCTCCAGACAGCGGGTAGAGGTCGGTGTGGCCATCTGTGCATAGAGCCTCCTGTTCGTTCTGCTTGGTAATGCTTGCTTTGTTGGGCCGATTGTACATACGCCGACACTGTGAGGAGTAGAACTGGTAGGGCATCCAGGTCTTGCCGTAGTCCATGCTCTTGTATATGGCCAGGGACTCGGGTCGTGGTGAACAGAACTGCAGGCTGACATAGGTGATCTCAAACTTTTTACTCAGTGAAAGCGTGAGAGTCACGTTGTGAGGCGAGGTGTTCAGATTCTCTGACTGCCAGCAGCTGAGGTTGTGAGCTGAGTTGAGGTCAGTGAGGTAGGAAGCAGGGTGGGCCCGACGAGGGTCGGTTGCATCACAGATTTGGCACGCACGCACAGAAGGCCGGTCGTCGGTACGCTCCACCACGCTGCAGGAACGGGACGGAGGCCGGCCGCAGATGCTGGACACCGTCACCTCCTTGCCGAAGGCGGCGTTAATAAACTCGGGGATACAGCGACGGGCTGCGCCTGTGTCATCATAGCAAGGGTCTTGAGGGGTCTGCTGCCCTGAGAAGGGGTTGGTGGCACTGTGGGTTAAAGATGAGCATGCCAGGAGGCACAAGCCTAGCAGGCACCTCCAGGGTCCCCTCATCCTGCTCAGAGAGCCTGAGTGTGTGTGTGAGTGTGTGTCTGCGTTTATGCAGTCTTTGTGTGTGTTCCCAAAGAGTCTGTGTGTGTAAATATGAATGTGTACGTGTCGTCGTGCAGATCCCTCTATGTGTGTGACCTTTCCCCTATGTGTGTATAATTGTGAGTCAGTGGAAGGAGAGTGTCTGAGCTCAGTGACCCTTCACTTCAGGCTGACCAGAGCCCTTCCTGCAAGAAAGAGAAACAAACACAAAGGTCAATGCCATGCACATATTTTTACCATAATAGGATATAAAATAGAACGTGACGCTGATCCAATTCTACTGTACAAAAAACAAGTTTGTGCATCTTCAAAACTAAATTATATTTTCCCTCAGAAAGGAAATGAAATTGAATCTTTTGTACTGTACAGTTACAAGTGACTAAAAGCCTGTCAAAGGATAAGACAGTTAGACAGGGGCCCCAAGAGAAAGGATGCGACCATTTAAAGAGAGACATTAGTGGCTGCAAGTGACTGCATCCTTGAATTTTAATGCCGGCCTCTCATTCAAGACTTCCATTCAGGTCAAAACTGGCCAGGCTTTCTGGTCATGCTCGAGCAGCATGGCAGAAGTCACCCTATAATCCCTGGCGATGCCGCAAAGCAGTGGACCGTGTGTGACCCTGGTCATGCCTCCGCTTCAAGAGTGTGTCCTGAAAAAAGGAGACCATTTTTATATATGAAGTAATGGCTCTACGTTTGAGAACTTAGCGATTTTTTGCAGGAATTTGACGGGAAATCAAGCGTTGCAACACTATTGTTACATCGTGCTGACCCTAGAGAAGGCCGCATTATCTTCATTCACTGAAGCAGAAAATTCACCAAAAGTGATAGCTATTTGAGGATTATACTGAGGCTAAGAGACTCCATTCAAGCCTTTCCAAATCTCTGGGTCAAGATAGGTACCTGGATGACATCATTCATACGCTCACAGCTAGACGAGGGGCCCCAAAGAGAGAAAGATTGAGGGGGGGGAGAGAGAAAGCCTTAGGGCGAAGAAAGAGACAGAAAGAGATATATATAGCCTGAGGCTTTTCCTTCCCTAATCCCCTTTTTACTTCCCTGGGTGTCAAATCCAGAAGAGCCCCATTTCAAAACAGACAGCTTGGGGTTGAGAAGGCACCCCAACCCTCTATGCGAGGTATTTATTAAATTACAATGAATCCCACCCACCTCCTCTTACCCTCACTCTCCCTCTTATACTACAGCATCCCTCTTCATCTCAGTAGAACAAAAGGCCGCTTCTGTATCCACTTCAGTCAAGCGAGGAAGGCAGACAGACGGATTTAAAAACAAAAGTTTCGTTCTTTTCTTATGTGAGGGGTCCAAAGCTAGCAACCCTGAAAAAAAGGGCCCGGTGGCCTGGTAAATAGGAGCACTCTTCTGTGCTCAAGTGCTCAAACCCAGCCATTTGGCCTCTTCTCAAGCGCAGATTGGATGTTAAGGGAAAATACTGTGAGGGAATAATACAGAGCAGAAAGACAGTGAGGAAGAAAAGGAGGAAGTGCAACTGCTTCTTATGTCAATCCTAGAAAGTTGGGAGGTAAGTACACGTCATTTAAAATGTCTTTTCTGCTTCATTTTGAAGTGTATATTTCCCGTCACACTAAACTCCGAAGTACTCACTCCCGAGAAGTTTGAAGACCAAATCCCCCCCCCCCCCCCTGCTGTTACAATATTCAACATATGAAAGATGTATTGCAGGGAACGAGCCTACTCATAAATGATTAGAGTAAGTGGGCTTTGCCAGGACGGATAAGGACATTGATCAATGACATGTGTCTGAGGACGAGGAGGTTAAAGTGGGCACGCAGGCGGGAGTTCATCAGCCAAGGCACTCCATCAAAAGGCTGGCCGCGGTAAAGCTGGCGGGCCCGACACCCACTGGGGAGGGCACGGATAGACGGCTGATAGAATTAGCAACTCATTAGCATCCAGGCCCAGCTTCCATCAGCAGCATGTTCATCCGAGAGGAGAGACAGTGAGGAGGCTCGGAGAGGGAAGGAGGGGGGGTATGAAGGAGCGGGAGGAAGGGATACAAATTATGACAGGTGAGGAGGAATTATTCAGACTTAGTATTTCATGGGCATGTTGTTCAGGGAGTGAGAGGAAGTTTTATACATAAACATAAATGAAAAGCAGGAAAGAGACTGGAGCGAGACAAGCAGGCACAAGGAAAGAAGAGTTTCAGTAGATAAGAACGAAAAGAGGGGGGGGAGAAACAGTGAGGGGCACGACAGTGATAAAGCAGAAGTGACTGGAGGGAGGGCGAGCGAGGACAGATATGAATGGAAGCAGTAGGAGAGAGAGGGAAAGTGACAGAGATGGAGGGAGGGAGTTGAGGGTAGGACATAAAAAATGAGAGAGGGAGAGATGGAGAGAGAAACAGAGGGGAGGCAGATTAAGGTGGAAGACTGCATTGGTCTGTGTCTGGACTTTGGATGACTAAATATGGTGCGGTCCGCGTGCTGCCGGGCCTGCTGGGAGATTCTTCCAGGGTCTGGTGCTGTCAGGCGCGTCTGGCAGATGAGCGTGTAGGTTAAACAGAGAGAGAACAGTGACAAGGCTGTTTAATTCCACTCTGTACGCCCTCTGAAATAGATGCTTGCCTCGCAGCAAGTGTTAACTCTTCTCTGAGACAGTCCAGCAACACTATGCTCTGGCAAAGAGCTGCTCTTTATTAAAAACATATTCTACATTGCTATAAACACTGCAAAAAAATGTGAGCCCGTTCCACAAAATCCTTCTGGATTCGTAAAGCTTGGCCAGGATGTCGGCACAGTGGTGTAGCTGGCTGACCTTCGAAATACTGAGAATCTGTTTTAGCAAGAAAACGCTTTTGCTTTCAGCATTGACAGTGTGTTTAACAAGCCACAACTTCCCCTCAGTGGAGGCAGACATTGTCTTATTAAATGTGGTAGCAACAGCTGCCGGCCCTGTCCTCCTGAAGAAGACAATGAACCCCACACAGATGTGCTGCTGGCTGGAGCTTCATACTTAAGCGTACAGAGTGGTGACGTTCAGCACCGAAGTTAATAAGATTATTTGGCAAATGTCAAACTATTTATCTCGTACATTCGGCATTAATCCAAGTATTCAAATATGTGTGTGTGATATTAACTTTTAGGGTACAAAGAAGAGATGTGCGCTCTTAATTTTGTGGAAATAAGTCATTCAGCTTGAAAAAAAGCATGAGACCAAAACGAAGAGGTGGAAGCCAGCCGATCAGTTTCTAATCTGACTTTTGATTTTGGCATTGGCTACCCTTGCATTTAGATTAAAGCAACGCGCAGACCTACCACCAAACGGTATGTTAAAAGCAATGTATCCTCATAAAACGGTCCGCACGATATCTTACGAAAGGTTTTTCTAGTTCTCCTACGATTGTCCAGGAACACACGTTCATTTCTGCTCGTTACAACAGGCTACAGGCTTTATCAAAACAAACTTCCATCTTCACAGGAAACAACAGGTTTAGGCAACAACACCACTTGGTTAGGTTGAGGAACACATCGAGACAAATCAATCCTGCTTTCACAACATTGGTCTCCTGGGTGAAGGTCAGGTGTTTCTGGACACACCTATGAACCCTGACCTTCTCCCTACGTGTACTTCTTCGCTCTTTATACTCCCTGGTTCACGATTACATGGAATATACATACAAATTGATTTTGAGGGTTGCGTTGTGTAGGTACAGCTACCGAACAGTGTGAGAGAACTGTTCCTGTAGCAGCTAAGCCACTTCTAAATGAATGGCTGCTGGGAGTGCGGTGATAAATACAAACAGCTTAGCCACTTCACCACTGCAACATTCCTCTGTGGCTTAATGGCAAGGAAAAGGTAGTTGTGCCGACGTGCTACAACCCCTGGTGGCTAAGCTACTTCAGTGAATAATGTACTCAGTTCGTTTTACGGGCACAGTATGGGAATGGATGAACAAATATGGAGCTTGTAGAGAGGAAACCCCCCCCCTGCATTAGAAGTTGTGCCTCACCACAAAGGCTACTGAGGCCATTTGGCTACTGGAACTGAATTCAATGGTTTTAATCAAACAGTGACAGCGCCATTAGAGAAGGTAGATGATGGAGGGCGAAAGGAAGGGAAATTAGATTACATTTCCCTTCCTTGGTGAGGAATAGAGGGAGCGACAGAGAGAGGCGGAGAGAGAAAGGAAGACAGGAAGAGGAAGATGACAGGGTGGTCCGGTGGTTTCAGCAACGTTTTTTCAGCTTCTCCCTGTCACCGGGAGATCATCCCATGTTGAGTTGTCTCTCTTTCAAGCGTGGGCGCCTCTGTCAGAGTTCACAGATTAGAAAAACAGAAGTCGCTGAGAGGCTTTATTTGGCTTGGGTGTAGAGGGGGAAGGCGCCGTGGGAGGTGAGGATAGGAGAGGGACAGCTGAGCCACTTTGTATCCCAAGTGGGAGCCTTTCACGCTGCTCGAGAAAGTTGGCGTGGTGGCCCCACTAAGACTGGGAGTGAATGGAGGTCTACTGGGTTGCCTCTCTTGGATGACAGCAAGCTGAGGCACAAACTGGTGCCCTGCTGTCCCTCCAGTCTGCTGTACAGTAATCCCTGGTGGGGTTATTAGTGGCTGCCCAGAACCATGGAGGACTTTTTAATAGGCTAACAACAGGACCACCTCCATTCTCATTATCATTATGGAAAGATGCATTGTAAGAATATAAAAGAACAGTGAGAGCGGCAACAGTCAAAAATCTGCCTGACTGCACGGTTGGAAGTTGTTTTCGACGCAATTCACCTAAATAACATATCAGCTGTTAAGTGTTCTTTTTGGGGATTCATTACACACACACACACACACACACACACACACACACACACACACACACACACACACACACACACACACTTAATAGGTAAATAAACCTGTCCAGATGAATCAACATGACTGACAGGCCTCAGGTAACAGGGGCCAAATATTAGTTGCCTGAATTCTACTTGATGATGGTCGTCCCTGCAGTGGTGACAATCCTGCTGTTTGTGTAAGCGTGCATGTGTGTGTGTGAGAGGGGGGGGGGGGGGCAGGGTGCTCGGAGTTCCTTGCTGGCATTCATTAGGGATTTAGGAGAAGGGGAGGAGGAGCAGGGAGGGCCGAGGGCAGGAGGGGGTCAACTCTCACAGCTGAGAGCGTCATTAGCAGGGGGATAACTGACAAATTTTTAAAGTCTGCTTATGTCTGCTCAGAGGCGCTGTGTGAGTGTCTCTGGAAGGTTTCATCTGATAAATGACCAGAGGGTTTTTACTCTTCAGAAATGTTCACTATCACCTCGACATGCTGCACCTGAACTCCTGTTCATAGGATGATAATCTGATAATACATCTCAGGCTCTAAAGTGTACGGGCTGATCACAGGAAGCAGGAGGATCCACAAAGCATCATAACACATATACGTGAAATAATCTCTGCCTTTCCATCTTTGCATCTGGCAGAAAGAGACCCTGCAGGAGAAGAACGCCCCGCGGAGGAATGCAGCAGCTTCTGTGGCCCAGCCCACACGGCTGGCCCCGAGTCCGACAGCGGTTCTTTGAATCAACAGAACCTGATCCAGAACCGAACAGGAGGAGAGAAGACAGACAGTGCGAGGTGGAAGATGAGGTCAGGCTAATTCTCACATCTTCACAGACTGGAAGTTGTGCTTTGCTACCGCTCTCTGTATTTATGCACATATACACTTTAGTCGTACAAAAGCAGGAGAGAAATGCTGATAGGACAAGTCGTGTGTTTTTCTGTTAATGAAGAGTTCTGTGAGCTCAGAGCTTTTGGTGAGAAAATGGGAGGCGTAGGGAGGGGAGAGGACATGAGCAGGCAGAAAGTTCTGGGTAACAGTGACTCAGATTCAGGGTTCATTTGTGAGAAACAAGGCAAGAGAAAATACAGATATCTAGAATAAGAAGGGCTCTTTGTTTCATTTTCACACAGATGTTATGTCCACTCGTTTTCTGCATCTTAGAGTAAAATTGTTTGTTTTTCGTCATAAAAAGTGGAGAAAAATGAAGACAAAGTGAAAATGTGATGCTGATTTCGAGCCATATGTATACGTATTAAACTTAAATAACATAGTAGCCGGGTTTGCAACTAACAATAAATTGATTTCAGTCGCATATAATAATAAATGATATTTGCGTATCACTTAAAATAATGGGTGAGCCATGTTCCGCTACAACACAGTGGCATCTTTGCAACAACAACAAAAAAACAAATCAAAAGAAGGGGTTTTAAAACTTCTGAGGACGTCCCACGAGGCTAAATCTCAAATGAAAAATATATCCGTGAACTTGAGCGTGAGGGAGGAAAACGCTGTTCTCCTTCTTGGATTTTTAACTGGCAGAGTGATGGACACGGGAGCGAAGGGACAAGAGTTCAAAGATTTACAGCCTTCTGTGTCAAACTTTGATCTGCTTTCAAATACGAGAAATATTTCCTCTACATGTGCTGTCAAGATGCGCCGAGGACGGGATGACACCCTTCGCCCTGTGATGGCGGGCAGAGGAACAGATTCCTTCTCCGTGTGTGTGGCTGGATGAAGGCCAATGCGGCAGGGTTACAGAGATGATAGAGACGTTCATAAGAATGCGCAGAGGTTGAAG
Organism: Cottoperca gobio; assembly: GCF_900634415.1. Taxonomy (NCBI): domain Eukaryota; kingdom Metazoa; phylum Chordata; class Actinopteri; order Perciformes; family Bovichtidae; genus Cottoperca; species Cottoperca gobio. The sequence goes on along the minus strand of NC_041373.1, from coordinate 15,348,845 downwards.
TGTACTGCTTTGAGAGTGCGTAGGTGGACTGAGGGCTCCTTGATTTAACATTTCCCATGGACCTGAGCGTAACCCTCACCGCAGCTTTGCAGCAGTGTGGTTGGACGGGGAGAGGCAGGTGAGGTGTTCCTGAGAGGAAGTAGCTCGTTTAGAGGGATGGAAGGATTTAAGGAGAGGAGAGGTGAGCACTCCTTCAAAGCCCTTTGAAGGCTGGCTGCGGTAGGCAGAGCCGCGGTTTTCCCAAAAAGCCCCCCTAACAGGAAAACAGTCTCTTTTTTTTTTTCCATTGCACAAGAGCAACCTCTACCCCACAGCCGAAAGCAAGGACCCGCTTTGAACTCGCAGGGGGAACAAACCACAAATCATTTTATTAAGTGCTTGGAATACTTGCACGGTTGCGTACATTACACTTAAACACACACGTTGTTGATGGACAAACACATGCTCTCCACTTCTCATTCTCAATATGTGCCCTCACTCACACAGGAAGACACATTGTGGAGGATGCCAACGCTTGTGACTCATCAGAAAACTCCCTTTCTCCTCATCACTTGTTCCTCTCCTCTTTATCTACACCTCCGATCGAAGCGCAATGCTAGCACACTTTGCCTAGAGGTCAGAGGTCAGAGGTCTCCTTGTGAAAAAGGGAAAGTAGCTTAAAAAAATGTTTGTCTTGACTGCACATTGCCACAAGTCCTCCAAATTTAACAAATAGGTACCTGCCTCTAGACACAAAAGTGTTTTCTGTTTTCAAATCACCGTCACTGTTTATGAGACAACGCTATGGTTATCCCCTGAGGAGTCACGGTGGGCCTTTACACCCATACATCCACCCTGACATCCTCCCTATGCATTCCTCCTTCGCTCCCCTTTATGGTCGCAAGATGTCTTTGTCACTCGATCGGGACCATTTGCTATTTTAGGGCCGTCATTCTTCTTGAGACGACACTCTCTGTTAACAGCTTAGCATGCTAGCAAAGAGCTGGTCCAGCTATATGGCTGCAGCTTGCTATCTTAACAATGTACTGCTTCGCCCACTGTGCTCACATGTCCAATAAATGTCAACGAGATGAGCAGAACTGAGCATGGTCAATCCGTTAGCGACTGACCACAGACAGGATGTAAATGTAGCAAAATGTGGCTTCTTTGGAGGAATCAGATCACCGAGAACTCAGCGTGTGCCATCAATACCAAACACGTCTACTGTGTGTGTCCAAGTCAGATAAAGATACTGATAGGTACTAAGTGGGCATCAATCATGTGAATCTTTGCCCCTGGATCCTCTTCTCACAGTGTGAGACATCTTGGGTATCACGCTGACGAATGAAAGGTATTTTAACAGGAAACCTAAGTGCACAATTTGTCACTCAAAAGGGAAAACACACAGCCTTCTTAAGTCAGCAAGGCAGCTCTCACCTCTAAAGAGTGAGTATGTGACTGTGTGTACTTTATCACCGCATCAATCTCAAGATCGAAATATGAATTCCAAATCGGGGATGGAAATGTTCCAAGAAGGAAAGAACATCAAATCTCTGCATGTGAAATTCCACTTGGGGTCCAATCACAATATTAAACTGCCATTCAAGAAAACTAAGAGTGTTGTATTTGCGGTGGAATTCAGCTGCCAGAGCTCGATATGGTAGCTCCAGAGAAGCAGCTGTAAAATGAAAGGCGATCAGTTTGATCTCACTGACAGCTTCACCAGCGGGGTCACGGTTGAGCAGAGCCAGAAAGAAATTATGTGGCTCGAGGTAATTTGTTCAAAATGACAAAAGATCGACTCAAAGATGGGATTGGATGTTTACACGCAGCAAAAAATAAACAGAAAAGGATTGACTGACAGAAAGAGAGATTACTGTTGAACCCATCGGACACAAATATATTGGATGTGTTGACGTTACTCGCTCAGCTGGACCGAGCCAAGAGTTCTGAGGAATCCTGAAGAAGAAAACGATCTACTTATGTTACTGCAGCTTTCTCCATCTCCATCGCTCCGCTTTTCTCTGGGGGTTCATGAATACCACATACACACACAATTTTTTTTATCAAATCTGCACTATGTTGCCTTGGATTAGCTTCCAAGTCATGTGCCCTCAGCTGCTCTTGGCTCTACCTCCCTCGCTCTGTTATTGATGGAAGCAAAGTGATGCAATTAAATAATGATGATTAATTTGTAAAAACAGGGAAGCGGTGGCCACGCTCCAGATGAACAGCACCTCTCTTCACCACACAAACATGTTACACTTTACATTCCCTCTAACTTCAGTGAGCGGTGGAGATTCAGAGGCCTTCTTCAGGGACTGATTCCAGTCATTTGTGGAGAGAGTGAGAAGTAGGTCAAGTGGCTGACACTGTTTCAGGGTGCAATAGGGGCATACTTTAAGTCTATTGAAGCAGTTAAGATAAGCAATCTGTATGGGACTCTCACTTTCACTTCCAGGCTTGTTGCTGCTTGTGAGCGGAGAGGAGATGAGTTCAGAGAGCTCATCATTTGTGTGGAGGCTGTTTCCTGTACACGTTGACCACAGTGGGCTTCACTGTCACATCAAGTGCATCATCACTTGAATCCTCAATGAACCACAGAGAAGAGCCAACTAAAGCTACGTGACACTGTGCTGTAACCTTTTCTCTCTAAAGTTGCTCTGCAGAATCTGCAATACAGAAACATCATGTTTTTCCACACAAATGTTTTCAGTATGCGAGTGGTGGCGTTAAAGCGAAAAGGGAAAATATTAGAAGTGACAAACGCATTGGGAGACTCGGCCAGGGCAGTGTCGAGGAAGACGGGAACCGAGAAGCGCGCTGCTTGCTTTGGCATCCGCACTTGGCTCTGATTCCAAGTCGCTATTAAAGCTCACTGGCTCCGTATAGTCCACCTCTTGTACCTCGTATTGAATCCTCGGCGCGGGCTGTTTTTCTCGCAATCCCACGGGCTAGTTGTAAAGCGAGGAGGCTGACACCTGTCTGTAGTGTCCGCAGCTCTGATCCAGCGCGCCCCGCTGATTCAGCGACCCAAACACCTACTTACAGTCACACGACCTCAGCCTATAATAAAGTAATAACAGTCATTGCCTTCATTTAAAACTAATGGCAAGTAATGGAGAGTCTGTCATATCAAGCGCTGTGAGTCACTCACTTATTTTCTCAGAGAACAAGTGGTGCGTAAAAGTGAAATCTGCTCTCCGAAGATGTGAAATAAACAGACACCGCACATTATAAACTTACCCGCTTGTCAAGTAGTGAATGTTACAGTCTTTGAATTTAAAAGGACGTCCCCACGAGATCCACACCAATTAGCATTTGGGTTCTCTTCCGTCAGAAAGTGTCCTCTCCAAACGTAAAAGTGTCTCGTGTTGCTCACACACGTCTCGTTAAAATATTAAAAAAGGACAAGAGAGACGCGTGCAAAGCAGTCAAAAGTGAGGGAACACCGAGAGGAGCTGGACCACTGCATCCGCGCCCGAAGCTCAAACCAAGTGAAAACCGTCCAGCACATCCATAGGTTGTAAAGCGAGCCCGTGATAGGCTACTCCCCATTAAAATCAAACCCAGATTTTCCCAACCATGTATGCGCGAGAGAGAGCGAGAGAGAGAGAGAGAGCGAGAGAGGAGAGAGAGAGAGAGAGAGAGAGAGAGAGAGAGAGAGAGAGAGATAGAGAGAGGGAGAGAAGTCTCTAAATATTCCAAGACCCCGCTGTGTTCTGTGTTTTGTTAACTTAAATTTCATTTTACCTGCAATTTGGTGATGCATGTAATTTACTCGTGTAGCCAAAAAATAACGCGCAAACGAACATAAACACTTGACCAAACGACCACTTGCTTTAAGATTATTTTACCTCCAACAACACAACTGGTCTCACTTTTACAACAAATACCTCCGCCGCTTTACGGACTGATTCTCACTGTGCTGCCTGCTCCAAATGCCCCATGGCTCGTTGTGTTCACAGGCAGCCATATGGAGGTCGTAATGAGAACACAACGTTGAACCTGTTGAAAAAGAGTAAGGGCTCCGGGGCCCACAGAAACAAGAGGCAGATGCAGAATGTTATAATGTATTAATCCCAATAATAGTGCAACACATGTTGGATTTATTAGCGTAGGCCTGTGCGTCAAGGCAGCAGAAATGTTGACGTTTAGATGTTTTTATTTTATTTTTTATTAATACGTAATAATAAAAGTAGCATCAAATTAAATATATTATGGTATTGGCTCGTGGTTGCATCATGAAGACAGTCTGTATGTGTGTACGTCTGTGTGTGTGTGCGCGTGCGTGCGTGCGTAGAGAGAGAGGTTCGTTTTGGCACAGAAATGTGGCAGTGCGCCCTCGGCCATGACAGCAGCACATTAACTTATTAACTGCATTCATATGGCTTTATGCTCCTCTCTCAGTGTGTAGGTTAAAGAGAAACAGCTAAATGTGGTTTGTCATGATGAGTGTTTGCAATTTTATACAGAGGAGTGTGCGTAAAAGTGCACTGGAAAGATCATTGGTTTACAGTGTACATACAACTGATTTTTAAATTGTAGTCACTATTAATTATATTCATATTTACATATATCTACACAAAGCAGTGGAAGAACATAGGTGAGGATTGTTGTTTGAGATATATGTACACACATTCTTTTTTTTTTATTATCTCAGTCAATGACATCTGAGCACCAGAAATACTCATTTTGTAAATGCATGTAGAATAACATGTTCTAGTTGTAAAACCAGTCCTATAGAGGCGCGAGGACGCCCACAATCCGCTTGATGATTTCCGTTCATTTATAGGCGACAGCCCGCGTGTTGCTCTGTGTTATTGCAGGTGCAGCCTTCCTACCAGCGGCTCATTACTCGAGCATCACGGCCGATCAAGTCCCGAGCACCTCCCGGCTCCGCTGTAAGCTGATCAACATTCCTCCTGTATGTAGCCCACTGTACCATCCTCTACAGTACTGTACCGGCCCGCGACCGAGCTGCGCTTTGGTGCCTTTAATGCAGTAATTCATCTCAAAACAAAGAGCGTTTAAATATGTATTCAAACCCGCGGATAATTTAAGATAATACGCATTAACCCCAATCCTATCTGTGCGTGCGTGTGCGTGTGTGTGAGACAGAGAGACCCTACATCAGAACACACCTGCAGCCAATACTAATTAGCAATGTCAGTGAAGCAATAGGATAGAAGAACACGAAAAAGACAGTGCCATATAATAGGTTCACACACAAAGGAGGAAAGTAGTGTCAGCTTCATCAAAAATAGGCCAAAAATAAATTACATTTAATCAAACTCATGACACATGGGCAATGAGTTATTATTGTGCTATATATGTTAAAGAATTAGAGCAAAACTTGACACATTTCCTTCTAGGAAACTTCCAATCACCGCGCATTTATCTGACACCATCCTGTATGTATTGTCCTTTTGCTCCTCTGGCCTCCTGTTTAGTTACTTTATTCTTCAATTTGTCTAAACCCAATTCTTCATTTGGAATTCTCCTCTTCTTCATTTCTTGGCGATTTCCTCACGTGAATCAGACCCTAAAATAACGTTTCACAGGAGTCTAAATTACTTGTATAATGAATCTTCATTATTCTTTCTAATTGCATTTTTTTCCCAGTGTTCCCTGGTCTTTATTTTTATTCTCCAACTCTCTGAAATTAGTGTGGGAATGATTCTGTAGTCGCACTTTAATCCTTTACTTTACTATGTTTTCATTTAAAACGCTTGAGTTTAAACAGAGCCATTCCAGAAAGTAGGCCAGTAAATAGAGAAATTGGAACAATCGCAGGGGGATTTCAATAATTTGGTCCAACAGAGTTTCTTGGAATTGAACAAAATCTTTAGTTCAATAACAAAACAAGAAACTAAACAATCTGCTTTCAGCTATAACCGTCAGCTCATCTGTTTCTATGCTCTTCTGTGTCTATTTACACTGTGACAGCATGGTACATGTTCACGCATTCTCCCATACAGGGCCGATTTTGACACATTTCTGTGAAATGAAGGAGCCCTAGTCAACCTAATCTAGTTAGATTATTTTTCCAATTACAACTGGGAGAGATTAGACTGCACTAAAAAGACAGAATGAAAGAAAGAAAGCAGGACTAACAACAGGCAACACACTCACTTGCTGTCAGATGGGATTCAAAAGGGGAGCTCTCCTCGGTCCTTTAGAGTTGTTGCACTTGGATCAGTCTGCTGATTTTTGTCTGCAAAACAAGCCTCAGTGGTGTGTCTGTTCAAAGCCCGGGGCTCTCGGCGCTGGGTTCCCTGCGGCGGACACCCTGGAGAAAAATGTCAGCCTCCGGCTTTTTCCTCGCTTCAATTTTTGGCACCCCTGCTGTTGGGCGCCCCTGCTGTTGGGCGCAAGGAGAGATGCCTACCTAGTCGAGGGGGAAACCCCCTACATGGTTTTCAGTGGGGGGATGACGCCCTCTTGTGGCTGAGCACGTGTATAGCTCCGTGAGGTCTCTGAACAGAGCTCCACCCACAGTTTAGTACACTATACATTCTGTTAGCCCAAATAATTAGAATAGGCAACGTCTTTTAAAAGCCACGTCTAAAGAAATAAAATACATATTGACATAGCAGAAAAGCTCAGGTGTTACTAATAAAGTTAATGATGCACAGTTCCATTTAGTTGTCCCAGTAAGCCCTGCAAGTGAGCCGGCATACACAATAACACTTAAGTGGAATGCAACCATCATTAGTTTTATTAGTTAAATTGTTTGCTTTGAGAAAGTTCTGTAACCCTGGAATACAATTTAATAAAATGTAATACAATTGAATAAAATTCAATAAAATGTAATACAATTTAATAAAATGTAATAAGATTTAATACAATTTAATAAAATTCTAGAAAATTTAATAAAATTCAATACAATTTAATACAATTTAATAAAATTCAATACAATTTAATACAATTTAATAAGATTTAATTAACTTTGATTCAATAAATAAAAGAAAGAAAGAAAACAAAGAAAACAAAGAAAACAAAGAAAACAAAGAAAACAAAGAAAGAAAACAAATAAAACAAATAAAACAAAATAAAACAAAATAAAACAAAATAAAATAGAATTTAAATAAAATAAAATGTATTCAATTAAATGTAATGAAATAATATAAGAGGATAATTCATAGCTGATGTCCCACTAAAGATATAAACCCACATGGTGCAGTTTTTTGACTTGGAAATTAAATTATTACACTATTCAAAAACTTCCTGTCAGTCATAATTGCACCATGGATCAGTGGTAAGCCTCTGGGTACACAACATGGTTTGTATGTGGTATGTTTAATTAATTAAAGGGAATACATCATTCTATCGTATGTTCATTTTGATTCATTCGCAAATGTACTTTATTTTTCCTCAAGTGTCTCCTTGGTAGTTTCAAAAACATCTTTAGAACATTTCCAGTCATATCTGCTGGTTCCAACACTTCACTGAAATAGTTGCTTTAATGTATTAGATATTAAAATCATGTTTTTATGGATAAATTGTTAGATAAAAATATGATGAGGTATTTTACATGTGTTTTCCCAAAAAGTTCCTTCGTGCACTTTAGTTAAGGTAAAAACGTAACAATATTATTCCAACAATTGCTGTTTGCACACCATGTATTGGTAACGATGGATGGCGTGTCCAGCAGAGTTCAACACTTTTAATGTATTTCAGGGAATTAAAACTCTTCTTAATCTGTGTGCTGTGTGCAGCTCAAAATCTCAGCAGAGATCATCGGATGTTTTGGTATGTGGCTAACATCATCATGCTGTTCAACCACAGTGTAACCACGACCACACGCTACACTGTGTGTTAGGGAGCAATTACAGCGTTCATATGGAGACAAGTGGACGACAACATGCCATGCATCATCTGGACTTCCAAACAACGAACAATGTTGTCACTCAATAATGTGGACAAATTACAACTTGGCATTAAATATGTAATCATATTTCATATGCACTTTAATGTTTGTTCAACAGGTCATACAATTCAGCTGAAGAAGAGTGTTCACTGTGCTTGGACGAAATTTCCTGCTCGCAGTTACAGCAATGAACAATTTATTGTCTATAGTTGTAAATGTTAATATGTTGTTAATAAAGGGATTGTGGTCTGTCAACCCAAAAGTTGTTCTCAAATGATCTATTAAGCAATAATGAATTACATTTATCAATCATTAATAAGTCCATTTGTGAGTGGTGGAAGTAACACTCCACATGTTTTACTTAAGTAAAATGAGCAATACCATAGTTTAAATATAAGTCCTGCATTCAAAGCGTTACTTAAGTAATAGCACAACAGTATTTAAATCAAAGTATGAAGTACCATACAACAGAAATAAACCTCTACATTGTAATTAAGTACTGGAGAACATGTGCTCTCCACCACTACCAATTATGAATCCTTTAACAGTATGTGATACCGTTATATGTTAGAAACAAGTACAAGATCACACTCAAAGTATCCAATATTTCTCCCACTAACCCGTACACCTGACTCCCAGTGAGGGGGCTGCTCTTCACTGTTCTGCAGCCCCCTGCTGATGCCCTTCTGAAACACACACTGCACATAAATACGGCTGCACAGTCAGCGGTAGAGAAGTGGGCCAAACACAGGGGCACGGTGGAACCAACCGACTGGTAATTAGTTGCTGCTGGCAAGAACCCCAGAGAGGATGGGTAGGTGGTTGTAGAGGTGAGGATGGGGCGGGGGGGTTATGGCAGGGTTTTAGGGGGAAAATGGGAAAAGGAGGTCAAAAGAAAGACAGAGCGAGAGATAGAGCACTGAGGGCACTTCAAACGACATTGAAGTCCTGTGTAAAAATAAACAGCTTGAGCCCCTCTCAGCACACCCCCTGTTTATAACGACAGCCGCTTGGGGAACCCCGCCTGTTTACTTTCCCTCTGCCGACTCATCTTAAGTCAGGACGGCGTGTTGGCGTTATTGTATACATCCTCTCACACACTCACTCGCTCAGGGCTCAGCTGCCACTCGACTTCAAAGACCCGGGGCCTGAGTGGGAACGGAAGAGATATTAATGGCTATAATACCAGCATGTCCTTGTGCAATGCTTGTGTGTTTCTGTGTGTGTGTGTGTGTGTGTGTGTGTGTGTGTGTGTGCAGGCCTAGACTCTCCCTCCATGTGACACACTCACACTTCCATGGCTTGGGGTGTGCGGTATCAACATGTCAACATTAAGGAAAGAGAGCTATCAATAGCTCTTCTGCCAGTATTATTGTCCCATCCATCATTTTGACATCACACCACGGAAGGTGGTCTCTTCCCAACTCACACTGATGACTCAACCGCAGAGAGTTTTTAAATGAGGATACCTTGAGGCCGCAGCGAGGAATCTGAAGTAACCCAATCTGCAGCCCTGAAGACTCGGAGGATGTGTGCCGGCCTCCGTGTGTACGTGTGCGTGTGGAGGGGATACTGTTGACTCGCTGTGGGATTATTTTTGGGTTAGCTGCTTACATTTGACAGCAGCGACCGTCCAGGATGACGGTGGGAAATTGGCTTTCCTGCTTGGTGTGCATGTGTGATTAACCCGCAGAGTAAAAAAAGAGTACTTGGAAGTATGTGTCTGTTTTTACATACATGTATGCATGTCTGTGCATTGAGGAGGGGGTTCAGGTGCCTCTCTGGTGGTATTTAGACCCTTCATTTGTGTGGAATCCAGCATCATTATCCCAAAGTGTTGCCAGCTGGAAGCGCTTGGGAGTTCCCATTTGAACTCTATGTGTGTTCTGAAGATGTAGAAAGAGCAAGAGAGCCGAAACGCTCTAATGAACGCTCACATTCTGGTTCTCATTCCGCCTTGATATTCATGAGCGGCGGAATCTGGCAGTGTCTTGTCGATTAGCTAATAAATTGTGCGGCCACAACAACACCACCCAAGGCTACAGAGCCTCTCTATGAATTACTTGTAATCCAGTGAGCTGGAAGTGGATAATGGCGAAGGTTTGATTCAAGCACACTGATAGTAAAGAACAGCCAAACATATCTGCAATCCATTAGAAGAAAACTTTAAATGCTTCAGATTTTCCCCTCTTGCCTAAATTCATCAACATCAAAAATGGAAATTCTTAGCAGTTTTGATTGGTGGGAGATCATAAGATCAATAAGAAAGAGTGAACACATTAAAGTAACTGGGATCCTTAGATGTACTGATCCAGTGTATGCTTTTTATAATGAACCTGTAGGCCATCAGAGCACCAATGTTCTTTGCCTTGTAATTGATTTGCTGGCGGTACAGCTCTTGGGATGCCAATGTCTATTGGTCAAGAGGTTCGTCACTTCGATCCAGACTGAAATATCTCAACAACATTCATGATTTCCAAAGGATGACTATAAACAATGTTGGTGACCCCCTGACCTTCTCCTCTAGCTCCACCAGCAGGTCAAAGTTGTCACTTATCCTGTGAAATAACGTGTATTGGATGTACCGATATTCACTGCGTTGGTTGATCCCCTGACTTATTCTAGCGCCACCATGAGCTTGACATTTGTAGTTTTCAGTGAAATGTCCCAACGACTACTGTATTGCCACGACATTTGGGACAGACTATTGAATTGCAACTTTTCATCCAGCGCCGCCATCAGAGGAACATTTCAATGTGCTTATCTGATAACCACAGTGAAGTCACACAGCTTCACAAGCATACCCACATTTACAGTAAGAGAAAGCACAACATCTTTCCACTAGATGGTAGTATTGGTCTAGTTTGCCATTCTCTTCCACCTGTTCTCAGGGTTTGCTAAGCAGGTCAAAGTATGAGACCATCAACCAGAACCACATCCAGACACTCAAACATGGTCAAAACTGACACCAGGGTCGTACAGGAAAACATGCAGACTGATCCCAGGCTGCTTCTGTAGCCGCTGGGAGAAAAACAATTCTATGCTGTGATTTAGGGCATCTGTAATCAATATAGCACTCAGTAGGTGTCAATCCTTACAGATAGACAGTTGTTTCTTTAGATTTACCAGGAGGAATTCTATTTTGCACGTGTAACAAAGTAATGGTGGTCTAAAAAAACAAGTTGTTTTTTTTAATCCAGCTTCAGCGGTTATATTGATATTTTCTAAATCAATAACTTTAATCATAGTCTGCGGGTGTTGAAGCTTTCTGGGGGTTTAAGTCTCAAGTATCAGTATTCTTTGTCAGGCCCAGTGGTCAGCTTTCCGTAGTCATTTCCGTTCACAAAAGGGGTATTTACCTTCAATATGGTTTGCATAAGCTGTAAGGAGGCTCGGGGTGGGTCAGTAATTACAATGCAATTCAAAACCAGCGCTCCCAAAACTAAAAGAATGTTTCTTCTCACCAGTTGAATCATATTAAATGGGCATAATGGGTGGTATGACCTTTTTCTGGGAAAATCTTTGTCATAGGGTAACACAAACTGACGTTTAATGCTAAGACAAAGTTTAGTTTGAGGCATTAAAAAAAATATCAGAAATGAATTTCCCTCCGATAAAGAGAGTATGACCCATGTCTTTAAGTGACGCATACAAAGTTTTAGGTAACACTATGGGAAATTCACTTGACAATTGTCCGGCCAATTACATTGTCTTGTTCATTGTGGTCTCTCTCAGTGTAACATGAACCATTCCTAAATGAGACTAAATGCCCTCTGATTCAAACAAGTTCATAGCAGTGTTCCCATGGGGTCAACCCTCGTGCAATCTGAGCTGAAAAGCATCCCATGTGGCTCTCCCTTTACATTCAGATCCTATTGACAAGTGCATGCAGGCAAGCAGGCAACAACACACACACACACACACACACACACACACACACACAAAAACCTGCCCCCTTTAAGCCTAAACCTCTATAGCCGTATATGTCTATTCCCTAATTGGTGGTTCTTCTTTCAAAGGAGTGATTATGTGTGTATGTGTTTAGAGGCGTCCTCTCTGTGCAAGGCGTCTCGATTCAGTCCATCTCCAACGCCGGAGGGGACAAAAGAGGCACCCGTTCCTCCTCTCGGGGCGAGGGGCCGTTGACACCAATAAATCCCCCCTTCCACTTCCTCCCCGGTGTGTTGGGGTTATGTCAGGAATGTCCTGGGTCCTATTGTCCCCTGGTGCTCTGTTTTTGGTAACCCATCACCAAGCATTCTCTGCTGCTCACAGTGCCTCCTCCCTCCCCCTTACACACCAACACACATACATGCGCACACACATGGACGTCCACACCCCCTGGGCTGTGTGTCCCCTGGTCCCTCACTCTGAATAGACCACCTCGGCTGAATACGACAGACAGGCAGGCGTCAGTACATCAGGATCAGCAGCCCGAGTCGTGCATGGCGGCCCAGTGGGGAAAATACAGCCAGTTATTTTCACCTGTTTGGTTCCCTCGCGCTCTTTGTCTTATGGGAGAAAGAAAATTAAACAATGGGCCGAGTGTTTTAGACTCCACTCTTAATGTCTATTCTGTCCTTTCAGTGGGATCGAGTACACTGCCCTCTTCACCCCTTTTATAATGATCGGTGTTAAAGGACACATTCATGTGATACGCTTACACTTTTATACGTCGTTACTCTGTCACGCCTGTGGTGTTTCAGACGTTGTTTTGTGATGATTTCTATCATATGCAACCTGTCTCGTGTACTTATGTTCGGGAACTCCTTGTTGTTGTGTTCAGCTAAAAATGACGATTGACTTAGACTTTCTTTATTGAGGTCTTTATCCAGTATGTAATCATGAGCCATGACTCTGCTGTCTGTCACTATCGTGCTCTGCAGATTGCGTGTGTGTGTGTGCACGGTCATGTTTTTGCACGGGACAGTCATCAAGTTATCTGGAGGAGCTGCCTGCCATCAGAAATCCAACTTGAGCCATAAGGTCTGCACAATCTGTTTGATTGAAATACACTTTGTCATCTCCCTCACTCTCTTTCCCTCTCGCAAAACCTGCTCACACATAGTGTGTACACACATTCCCAAATCTGTTTGGTTGCCACATGTCACGCATAACTATTCAAGACATCATGTGTCCATTCATTGCGAGCCCTTCGTGCATTCATTCAACCTCTAATAGCACACATACTCTCATCTCTGGCTTCATCTGATCCATTCACTCCAATCACGGGAGAGGTAACATCACATTCTGCTGCTGCTTCCTCGTGTGTCACCTGGCTGCACTGGAGCTCGCGCCATTGCCAAACCCCAAATACCAGAGGTTTGATTTGTTGTTTGGTGGGGGCAATGTATGTTTTCTGTGTGTGTGTGTGAGAGAGAGAGGGAGAGAGAGAGAGAGAGGGAGTAGGTGGGTTGTACACATGTTACGAAGCGAGGCGCCATTGCGGCCTAAAAAACTATTAGGCTCTGTAAATACACACTGTGGCGAAAGTAAACATTCTCAGCATGCCATCTAGGCGCACAGAGGGGTACTGGGAGACAGCCGCCGGACAGGCTGTGAGGGGGAGGTGTATATGTGTGTGTGTGTGTGTGTGTGTGTGTGTGTGTGTGTGTGTGTGTGTGTGTGTGACTGTGTGTGTGTGTGTGTGTGACTGTGTGTGTGTGTATATGTGTGTTTGTGTGTGTGTGTGTGTGTGTGTGTGTGTGTGTGTGTGTGACTGTGTATGTGTGTGTGTATGTGTGTGTTTGTGTGTGTGTGTGACTGTGTATATGTGTGTATATGTGTGTGTGTGTGTGTGTGACTGTGTATGTGTGTAAGTGTGTGTATATGTGTGTTTGTGTGTGTGTGTGTGTGTGTGTGTGTGACTGTGTATATGTGTGTATACGTGTGTTTGTGTGTGTGTGTGTGTGTGTGTGTGTGTGTGTGTAGGTGTGTGTGTGTGTGTGTGTAGGTGTGTGTGTGTGTAGGTGTGTGTGTGTGACTGTGTATATGTGTGTATGTGTGTTTTTTATGTGTGTTTGTGTGTGTGTGTGTGTGTGTGTGTGTGTAGGGAGTACAGAAGCAATCAGTGAGCTGAGAGGAGATGGATATGGAAAATATAGATTTTAATTGGAGGAAAAAACTCATAAGTGTGTACATAATCAAGCCGGTACAATCACGATCACTTTGAGTAGTCAAGTAAACACGTTAAAGATAGTTTACCTGTGAGTGTCGTTATGACAACCACGCACCAATTAGGTATCAGGAGTACTCTGGGAACACCTTGTGTTTGTGTGGGCTGGGGTTGAGTGCTGTCCAACTCGCATGTCTATCCTGAGATGCTGAGTGTGTGTGTGTGTGTGTGTGTGTGTGTGTGTGTGTGTGTGTGTGTGTGTGTGTGTGTGTGTGTGTTTGTTCCTTGTTTTACTCACTTTGCCGGGGCCGGGGAGGTCAATGGGCTGAAAACAGTCTCAATTTTGTGTCCCATTTGACGCACGAGCCAGGTTTCTGATTTTAGTTTGATGAGGTAAAGATGGTCAGTCGTGGTTAATGGCGTATTTGTGTCCATACATTTTTAGCCGCGGGGCTCAACACTTTCACAATCCACAGTCTGTGACACTGGCATGTACCGAACACAGTCCACAAACTTTAACGCACGTTTCCTGGTTGGTGAGGGAAAAAAACTGGATAAGAAGTGAAATTATTTTCTTAAAGGAATAAAAACACGACCATTGATACAAAGGGACTATTTTCTGAATTCAAGACCCATGCTGGCAATGGGAGAAAGCACAAGTAACCATGGAAACAGAGCTCAGAATATGCACTATTCCCAGCGCTGCCAGTGCCACGCCACCCACAGCTCTATTTTTAGGCTTTACTTTGGGCTTACAATATCTATTACATCTAACAAGAGTTAAACTGAGTAATCAGCAAGCATGACTACAGAAATGTGACTCTGACACTATGCGTCTGATTAAAAGGGTAGCAGCATAAGAGCATATAGGGCAACCATGCTCTTACTGCAGGACTGCTGCGTGAATAATGACAGCTCCAAGGACGCACACAGCATGAAATACACATCATTTATCTGATTATTACTTTTCAAATCGCTGTTATCAAGAGATTAAGAGTAGGCTGTGAAATAGTAGACAGATAAAGATACATTTGGCTCAGAGGATTACAACAGGCAGCCACAACAGCTAACAGAAAAACAAATAGCTGTGTGCATGGAGAGATGATGTCATACAAGAAGGAATGAGCCTGGATATTGAAGGCCTTTTCAACTTGGTCTTCTGTCTGTGCTTTAAGCAGGAAAGCCTTGCTTGGCATCACAAGCTGCTCTCCACACTGAAGGCAGACTTGTGTTGAGAAACTAAGACTGAAGTCATACAGTCCTGTGATCGATGAATGTACTCATGACTCTCCGTGGCATAGGTTGCATGCATTTCAAGTCCATCACCAGTCTGCTTAATTGTCAGAAGCGGAGTTTGATTACAATCACCTGTTATTTGACTACAGTCACCTGTTGCAAAGATGGCCGCTGTGTTGATGTAATGGCATGTTATGAATTCAGTGCCCGCCGCTGGGGTTTGTGAGCTACTGCAGCGATGGACGGTTGACATCGTGATGATCTTGGATCAGTCTGCAAGCACCGGAAGAGTGTTGCCTTGAAGAAGTTCTCATCTTAAACACTCACACAGATGAAAACACACACACTCGCATTTTAGGCATAACCTTGGTAAGAGAAGAGTAATTAACCAATCAGGGCCTTGAGGAGGTTTAGAGAGAAACACTGAAGACCACCAAGAAGACAGTAATGGATCTGTGGGAACACACATAAATGCACACATGCAAACACACACACACACACACACACACACTTCGATACATCTCTTGCTTCTTACACAAATGCTTGACACACACACCTCCAAACACCACAAGCTGGGGTTGGTGGTCTGACAGAATGCCGCGTATCATCTGCGGTGACTCCATTTAGGGCTGTGTGTGTGTGTGTGTGTGTGTGTGTATGTCCTCCCTCCCCTCAGTGCTCCATCTAATACCCTGTCATCATCAATAACCTCAGCAGTGCTGACTCACTGGCTTTTACAACCATGGGGTTTGGGCCTTACTTACAGCCACAGACCCTTGTCTCCATCTCTGTCTGTCTGTCCGCCCGCTGCACGCACACACACACACACACATTGTGTGCATGCAATCAGCAATCAACACGAGTACTTACACACTTATTCTTCGGCGTAGAGCCACACAGGTATGGATGTGTCTCTCACATGTTTGCTTGAATGAAACTCACCGCAGACCCTTTACCACCCACCCACTGACGCACTCCAATCATTCCCAATCTGACCGCAATCTATCATAATAATCGAGTCTCATCATCTTCACCACAAAACTTGCCACCCCACCCCTCCCCCATCCCTGTCCTAATTGTCTCCAGGCCTTTATTTCATTCTCCTTACAGGCTGCAAACGTGTGATTTATCTTATATTCACATGAGGGTTTAAATATAAATGAAGCTTCCAAATATACTGAATTTATTCCTCCTGTCAGAGGCCTGTACTGATGAATGTGGAGACTGTGTCAGACTATAATGATGCTGAGCGTCTGACGGGGCGGAGGCCACCACTGTCTTGACATTTTTGTGAACAGTATGTGAATGCAGGCTGCTCTGATGTGTCTGCGCCTCACATGGCGGTGACGGGGAGACGTTTTCTCATTTTTCTCAGCGTAACACATCCATCAAAGGTCTGTCTGCAGCCATGAGGATTGTCAATTCTACATGAAGGGGATTTTATGATGAAATGTTGTGATTCCACGATGAACGAAAGCGTAGAGTTTATGAATGGTGTGAAGCAGTTAACATAGCCGTTTTGCATAAAGTGAAGACAGGAGCCTCAGACGGTTGCAAATGTGAGGATTGGCAGTTTACCCTGCGTGTAAGTAAAAACCCACATGGTCCTTATTTAATCTACAGCCGAGTCAGCTTCAATATTAACTCTGCATTCAAAAGGTTTCTATCTCAGGGACGGGGTTAATCGAGTGGGCGTGCGGTGGGTTTGAATCTGGGGCAGTGAGTTTATCTAATCAGACACCACTTACAGGATGGTGATGAGTGATATAATAATAACCTGATCATGCCTATACTATGTTTATTTAGTCAAACACAAAAGGACATACATTAAGTCTCAATGTAATCACATGTGTAGAGATTCTAGTTCTGTATTTATTATCTGACATATGATAAGAAGTGTGATTCAACTAATAATGCACTAACAAAAGGGTTATTTCTAGTTATTTAATTACTTTGCTGAAAATTAACGATTCATCATTTTGCTGAAGACCCCCTGGACTCCCCACAAGGACCACCTGGAGGTCCCCGGACCCCACTTTGAGAACCACTGATCTGACTGGCTGGCAGGGTCTGCTTCTAAAAGGTGCGCACCTAACTGGCTGGAGCCAGGGCGGCGGATTGCCTTTCACACGCTTCTAAAATACTCTCCGGGCAGAGCCTGAAAGGGTTACTGTTTCCCAAAGTGCCTCATTCTGCGCAGTCGAGAGGGGGCGGCTGAGTGGCGCCGTCGAGTCAGAGACGCAGTTTCTAAAAACCCCGAGACATCATCAAGAAAGAAGCTGACAGTAAGGAAAGCAGCCCCCCTCCTGCTCCTTCTCCTCTTCCTCCTCCTCCTCCTCCTCCTCCTCCGCTGGCATGCTGCCGTCCTTCTCCTCTGCTTACCAAATCCCCTCAGTGGTTCTGTCACAATAACCGGGCGGCAAGTGTCAAATCCAACTCTGCCCGCAAAAACACAAATCACTTTAACGCACACAAGATGCGCTCAGTGGAAACACACGAGCTGCTTTTAGCTTTCAGACATTTAGTCATAGCTCTGTTTAAGTCGTTGATTGTATTTGAAGAATAATATAAACACCATAAAACCCCCTACTTACAGAAAATGACTCCTCGCTTTGATTTCATAGTTAATTTCCCTGCGCGTCTGCAGCGCGTTTAATTGGCCATATCTCTTTAACTTGCAGACAGCATACCCCGGCTCTCCAATTAATAGTCTGCTAACGTCAAAAACAGTTGACCATTGTTTTATGGGCTTTGTGTTTTTTTTTCTCTCCAGGGCGGTCAGACTTGAATAGGCGCCGGTCTGCTCCAGTCCACCTCTATACAAATACCTCAGTGGAACTTGTGTGGAGCTTCCAGAGTAAAAAGCACAGACCCCAGACGCCCCTGGCTCGCGCATATACGCTCGCCATTTCATCATCTGACACTGTTTGAAATGTCTGAATCATATTTTACCCATTATGTTAACACCTCGCAGCCCTGAAACGAGCATGTGCGTAGACAGGGGAGATGAATGTGCGTGGCCTCCTCTCTCTCTCTCTCTCTCTCTCTCTCTCTCGCTCTCTCGCTCTCTCTCTCGCTCTCTCTCGCTCTCTCTCTCGCTCTCTCTCTCTCTGGCTGAGACAAATGAATGCCAGTTCTGTGGAGCGCTTGAGGTATGTGTTGCGCATTACACAGCGTAGTAAATCAGCTCTTTCTAAAATCACTGTGACGGCGTGGAGCGTCAGGCAGTCCACACAGAGTCACTGAAGCTTGGACTTACTGTGCAGTTAGTAACTCCACTCCACTTCGGAGCCCGGCCGTCTACACTGCAAAAAATATCAGTCTTTAAACAACATCTTTTATAGAAACGTGGCTCAATTTCACTTGTTTCCAATTTGAGAAACACTTTTTTTTCTCCTCCAAATTTAACACCATTGCAAACAAGTGAAATAATCTGAGCCATCAGGAGACTTTCCATGCAAGGAAATATTTTAAGATTGAATGAGACAACATGTTCAGATGATATTTTTTTACAGTGTACACGCCCCCTGGATATAGACACTGTAAGCAACATGGCTTGACACTAATACACGTTGAAAAGATAGACTTTATTGCTAAAACGTGTAAACATAACATGTACACTGATATGTTTTACTTTTTTATTTATTTTATTGAATTTTTTTTTATTTTTAGAAATATTCAAGTAGACATCTCCCATATTTTTTTCTGGTATACTCTGCTATTCTCTTTCCTTATGCTCTATACTCACAATCGTTAAAATAATAAATAAAACATACAGATTTGTTTATTTCTACAATACTATGTATTCCAAAAAAAAGCTGAGTTCACGCCTTTATATATATCTTTAACCTCAACTTTTCTTTTTTTTTACAATTTAATTATTATTGATATTAATATTATACAAAAACTCTAGGCAGCATTGCAGTGAAATAACAGTCAGCATCAATGTTCAGTTGAAGAAAAAGTTCACCTCTTGGAGAAGTGTAGCATATGCATTGCATCTTCAATGTCTCATAAAAAATATCAAAAAAAAGCTCTTCCTTATGAAGTGCTCGTGTTCCCCCAAAAAACACGTTTCAGGGTTGAGAATAAAATATGGTCCTGGTTCAATTAGAAAAAATAGCTGCATTTTTCTTAAATATGTACAATGTTGGTATTTCACTTAAAATGCTATATAAAAAAATAGATTTGCTATGGTGCCCACCTCTGTAGAGAGTTAACAGTGCAATAGAAACCGTATTTCCAGTCCACTCCCCCCTCGACCACCACTACTTCCTTCGAGAAAATCAGCACGAACACTTGCACTCTGAGATGATTGGGTATTGCACCTGTATCCACGTACAGTATTTCTGTCTTAGAAACCCTTGACAATACCACCGGAGGAAAATCTTGTTGATTGACTTGACGGGTTTGCAAGACATCCCCTCAGGGAAGGAGCACGAGCGCTCAGAGAAACAGTTTCCCTCCTTGATGTAACGTGGCCAGAACCTCACGCCCAAATCCTTCCAGGTGTGTACCACTGGGCAGTGCGTATAGGTCCACAGCCACTGCAGAAATTTCCTACGGGCTTTCTTGCCCACTTTTACCCGCTTTCCATAGGGGGTCTCTGTGAGGTCCAGGTTTTTAATCTCGTTAGGCATGGACCCCTGCAGCTTCACCTGGTTGTCTGCCGCGGAGAGGTTCACCAGCATGGGCGAGGTGATGGACATGAAGTTGGGGTCAAAGTTACTGCCGAGCTTTTTCCTCAGAGTCCTCTCGGCCAAGTCCTGCTCCCGGGGGTCATACTCCGGGTCGGGGTCCTCCTTAAGGTCGGGCACGGGGAGGTGATCACTGGGCGATGGACGGAGGCGAAGGAAATGCTGGGAAACTCCAAGGTGAACGCACACCAGCACGTACACGAGTAGCGTGTGAGAGAGGCCCATTATTCCTCTTGTTTTACGCACCGGTTCTTCTCGCGTAGATAATATTCAATTCTTTTCCCGGTCACTGTGTTCTCTGCAATGACCAGCCCGGGGCTTCATAAATAGTAGAAGTTCAGTCACCAGCAAGGCGATACTTTTAATAGACCACGTCGGGTTTGAATGACATGGAGCGGAGTGCTTTGCTTTTTAGGGCTCCTTCAACTTTGCAATTTGCCCGCTGATGCAACTCTGCAGCGCCAAGCTGTGCCCCTGCTTTGCAAAAAAAAAAGTGTTTAGTCTAAACAAAATAAAAAAAAGCACTAAACAAAATGGGGAAAACTCTATTCACGCTCTCTCCGGCCTCACCCCGCTCCCTTGGATTCACTTTGGGTTTCTTTCGGTTGTCATGGTTACCCCGGGGACTCGAAGCCACGACGAACTGTCTACACTGGATGACAGCGGCCGAGGCGAGAGCTGCATGGAATGAAGTGTTTTCTAAAGAGACAGAATAGATCCGGAGCGTCCCGAGAGAGAAGGGCGCACAAAAGAGTACTTCACCGAGTTTTAAATGTCACGCGCCCGGCAATGAGGGCTGCCTTGGCCAATGTTATTTTTACGCACGGCTTTTATAAACGTGGCTTCTCTTAACGTCGCCTGACGCTCTGAGCTTTGACAAGGCCCCAGGGCGCACAATCCATGGACTGAGGAAACACTCTATGCAGTCAGTCCCCGGTGGTATTCCAGCCGTCGATCTGTGCACCTCAATGAAAATGTCCAAACTCTTAGAAAAATGCGCAGCGGTGGGATGCAATCTCAAGTTATGAAACAACAGCCATTTATCTTTCCAGAGGATGTTCCAAATCGCAGAGCAGTTCTTTACATAAAAGTCTCAGGCTGTAATATTCCCACAGAAAAAAAAAGACGCTGAAAAGCAAATTGCAGTGTCAGTGCATATCAAATGCAAACTGCAGAAAGCCAGTAAACCTTGTTAGTTCAGAGTTCCTTTCACTCTGGCATTGCTGAATCCTTTCAGAAAATCTCCAGATCCCACTGTCGCTGCATGACGAGACAGTCCATAACCTGGAGCTTTTTTGCCCGGTCGATGCAAGCGGTCAATTCCTGAGGGAGCGTCTCTACTTCTTTGATAACTGGTACAGAAGCTCCTACTGAGTCGCTCCTACTTCAGGAGTCTGAGAGACTTGGCGCTGGAGCGTTTCTTTGCTTAGGCACACTGTGTGTGAGTGTGTCTGTAGCGAGTGGTGCTCAGTCCCAAGTTAAATATCCCCCTCCGACGGTACAAAGTGTCAGAGGGGCCTGCCCACCCCGGCCACTTTCACTATGATTGACAGCCCCCCCCCCCCCCCCCTCTCCTCCTCCGGGCCACCCCCTCCCCTCACAACGTGGAAAATATCAGCCACAATCACAAGGATCAACTGGGTCCTAAAGCACCAGTTTTATCCCGTATTATAGTGTAATATTCCACAACATGAACAGTGTTATTATATTACACAAGTTCTGAAATCTAACACTCACTTTTAAGTGCTAGAGCAACGGGTTCCTCCTGCGCTTTTCATCAGCAGACTGTCTGCTCACTGTGATGCACTAATAGGTTCAATACGCTGTCAATATTCAGCTCGGGCGTTTAAAAGAGTTTCCTTGGCTTGAACTTTCCCATGAAATTGATGGGAAACGTTTAGTAGCTTGTCTACGGAAAAGGGGCATCACATTCCACCTTTGTTCGTCAGCATTTGGGTCTACACAGGAATTGGCCCGTTTAACTCAGGGGTCACAAAATAGGCGCGTAATTAAAGGCTATAAATGGCCATGGATAACTAAGCGGTACCTTTCCCATGCTAAGCAGTCATTAGGACATGCTGGACTTACTTTTGCTTGAACTATGTTGGTCCTATTATAATGCAGTTTGAACATTATTTAGGCAAGTTTAATTTATTGACTATCAAGTATTTAAATATTTTTGTTTAGCCATAATAAGATGGTATTAAAATCTAGTCAAAAATATATCTGTTGATGCATGAGAAAAAATTATGAAGTTGAAAAAACAGCAATAAATGTAATCAAAGCATTTAAAAAAAACGTTTTATTCATTCATTATTCAACGTTCATTATGTAATTAAAGTCACAAAATGTAATTAGATTTAGTTTAGATGTGTTTCCCACTAATTCATTCCTAGCTCTAGGTTATTGAAGTTATCCTGCAGTTAGGACAGGCTGAGAAGGGTTATTGGGCATTTCGACTTGTCATTGTGCTTGTCTTTTGTAGTGGTCACTAGAGGGCGTCGATCCAGCATGGTGTGGACCTGCAGCAAGGGGCTCCCCAGACTCTCTCCCTCACTGTTACTGGCTACTCATGTTTGAGTGCATGGGGAAGGAATGTGCACTCATACATAGTTATGGTGCAGCTCAAGTGAAATTGCTCACCAGCTTTGTGATCAAAGATCTAAAAGCCAATGCTGGAGCCATTATGCCAAAATAAAGTAATTAACCTGCATCAATATGAGTATGGTATATGCTGTTGAAAAATGGAAGAACTTTTATCAGCGCTCTAATGTTAGAGTCTGGCAGGATTAAGAGACTTCATTAACCAATCTTCTAACTTCATTAAACACATCAAAATAGTTGCCCCGCAGTGTTCCGCATCCTGTGAGTAAATTTCCACTGACTCCTCCAACATGCATGCAGACACACAAAGTTATAATCTGGTTAATGATTAGGGTGCCAGTGTAGACAGAGCTCAGTGGGCAGCGGGGACAGTAAGGCTGAGCTGGCTACTGTAGAACCGGCCTTTCCCATTGTCTTCCTCCACAGCTCTTGGGGTGCTGGACTGAGAGAGAAAACCCCATGCAGGGAGAGACACTTCCCTTCCTCTTAGTCTCAAGCACTAATACTGGCGAGCAACCTAGCAATGAGTACACCCCCATCCCCTTGGCTAATTACTGGAGATAAAGACAAGGAGAGGAGAGAGGAGGGGACCGGTGAGCACAGTGGGGAGGGGTGGTGGTGTTGATGATGTTGAGTAAGTGGGGGTGAGGTGGTGATGATGAAGATGGTGGAGGGTTCAGCACAGAGAAGAGGATTGGGAGGGGGGTTAGTGGTGGTGCCGGATGGCAGTTTGCTGTGGAATGGCTAATTAAATAACGCCATAAAAGGACCCCGGCTTGCTTTAACGAAGCCCGTCAACCTCTGACGAGTGGGGCTGGGGTGCTGGGATGGGGGTGGGACGCACCATGGAGGAGAGAGGTGGGGCTGGTGCTGAAAATTGGGCTTGTATAACAAGGGGACTTAGCTCTTTGGTTTTGCAGTGATTGTTCACGCTCCCTTAGGTCTCAATAGGGCGCATGGTGAGGGTGAGTTGGGGGGCAGCCCTTAGGCACAGATAGGACCCCCTTCTCCCCTTCTGCTGTGAATACTATATACACATTCACACCAACATGTAACACATACACAAACACATACACACACTATAACACCCCCACGGCTCTATACAAAGGCCTCTACCCAAGGTCCAAGCAGGAGCTTATCCAGTGCAGGGGCACAGCAAGGGGCAGGCCTGGCCAGACTGGCTGACTGTGCCCACTGGGGACTGGTAGAATGGCACAGGGGGGGTGGATGGAGACGGACAGCTTGGAGAGGCGTGAGGGGAGTGAGCTGGGGAGACTCAGAGACCAAGATGAAAAACATCACCAAGCAGAGCTGGCCCGACAAAATCAACATTGTTTTTCTTGCTGCATTAAATGAGCTAATGTCAGGTGATAAGGAAAATGAAGGAATGTGGCAAGTTGCTGTGGCCATTTGGAAATAGTCTTGAGTGGCGGAGATATTGCAACTCTGAAATCCTCAAGCCCCCCTCCCTTCAAACCAACAGATATGCCTGGAGCATGTCTCCTAATTAGTTTTGTGTTGTGGCGTCTCCAACAGAACACTCTCTGTTGGATCTTTGGCAGGCTGACAGATCAGAACCAACCAGAGCCGTCAAGATTTTTGGAATCGTCAAAACTGCAGAAAACATTCAGAGGTGTTTTTAACTATTTATTTATTTCCCCACTTCCAAGAGCCCGGAGATCTTGGGAACTACAGAATATTTGTTTCTATTGTAAAATCCAGCATAATAGCCCACTGAAATATTGTGTTGTAATAACTGTATGAACAAGATCAACTTATTGTACGCTTGGATTGGCTAGATAGATATCTCTTGCCACAATAATTCAAAACAGAGAGGTTCAAAATGTAAATAAATAGCTTTCTACCACGGCCTGTCAATATTGCATTCCCTCTTTTCTCTGCTGCCCTCGCCATCTTCTCCAGTCTTACTCCCCTCTTCTCTCTCCTCCATATTCGACTCTGTCTCCGAGCCTAACCCAAAGCAGATGGCTCGGGAAGCATGTCAAAAATCTGTCTCCCGTTAACGCTACTTTTGAAGCCCCCTCTACACTTTTTTTTCTCTCCCCTAAAATTCATCATAAAGTTATTTTTGCAAAATACCCAGTAAACAGCATCAAAGTGATATATTTTCCCCTTTCCTCTGATGACAAGGAGAACAAAAGAATGGAGCACTAAGTGTATAGCTTGTCTCGGTTATTGAAAGAACGCCATGCCACTCTGATGTGCAATCTGAAGCCAATCTGAGCATGGCCCCGCATCCTTTGTTTCTACTACGACATTCCAGTCGTGATGGAGAAAATGTTGCTCCATGCTTGATCACGAGCTGTGATTAATGGTGATCATATCATAGATGGCTCGGTGTCTTTGTGATGCGATGGCGGGGCCCACTTTGAACTCAGGGACTGATGAACTCAAGCAAAGCCAGAAAAAATATCACTGTGACACACACACACACACACACACACACACACACACACACACACACACACACACACACACACACACACACTGATTATAAATGTTTTGCTTTAGATTTTTTATATGTTTAGTCACAGCTGAGAAAGATGAATTAACTTTAAGTTTTGCAAGTATTTGGGCATAAACCAAAGTAAGTAGTGACAAATTGAAATTACTAGATGAAAATTTAAGGGATAACAATTCATCCTAAAGGGGGGGGGGGGCATAATGTCTGTACCAAAGTCATGGAAATCCATCTGATAGTTTTTGAGATATTTCAGCCAAAACTACAAATGTGAACTTCATTGTGACGCGAGAGATAAGAGGATCAGCAAAGTCATTCGGATTCATCCTCGGGAAGCCATGAATATCTGTATCAATCTGGTAAATATTGAGATATTTCAGAGGAACTGTGAGAACTTTGACCTAATGGTTGCACAGAAGGAAAAGTTAGAGGATCACCAAGATCAGAAGGATGTATTCTCTAGGTTCCATGAATGTGTGTATAAGATTCTTTGGCCAATCCCGAGTAATTGCTGAGATGTTTCATTCTAGGCCAAAGTGGTGGACCAACCAACCAACCAACCAGCCAACCAACCAACCAACCAACCAACCAACCAGTCAACCGACAGACCAACCAGCCAACCAACCAACCAACCAACCAACCAGCCAACCAACCAACCAACCAACCAACCAACCAACCAACCAGCCAACCGACAGACCAACCAATTGACCAACAGACCAACCGACATTGCCGTACCTGGCTAAATTATGATCCAAGTTGCAATACCTAGGAATTATCCTTTAAATGCTAATACTTTTGTTGCAAAGTACTTCAGTAGAAGTACAAATGTAACTTTTAAATGAAATAAGGATCAGCCCGGACCATCCAATGCACTTCATCTTTTTCTCTCCTTTCGTTTTATTTGTTGCATCCCATTCTGGAAGAGTCCTTTTTCTGTTCTCTGCATCTCCTCCTCCTCTTGCCCTCCCTCCTTCCCTCCTTCCCCCCCCTCCCCGTGGCAGGGAGTGATGAGGATGGAATTAAATTGATCACCGCCTTCCGGAAAACAACAGGAAAAAATAATGCATTCCGAACGCCAGGAGGGCGTTCCCCCTGGTCTTCCCTATGGCAAGATGACATCATTGGCCTGCTGCCCAATTCCCACCGTTCACAATAGGGTCACTGTTGCTTTCTCCACGGTGGCACAACAGCCAAGAGAGGAAGAGAGACAGAGAGAGGAAAGACAGAGAGAGATAGAGAAAGAAGGGGGAAAAGAAAAAGGATGCCAGCAATGTTAAGACCTAAAGGCCTGCGCTTTACACACTGAAACACAAGCACACAAACGTCTTCAGACAGCCACGTTGACCAGCGCTCCACATTCCTCTGGACAGATTTGGCGGGTTGAAGACATCAAGCGGTGTTTGAATGAATGCCATGGCGGAGACATGAGAGCTGTGATAGTGGAACAAACTGTATATCATAGTTTATTTGGACGGTTAAGTCATGTGTGTTCACTACTCGCGACTCCTCGAGATTCAATCTGTCATCTAATCTACTTTCTCATCAGTGAAATCATCATTGGCATGCTGTATTGATCCCACTCTGCATGCTTGTTGTTATGACATTACTTCCCGTGCTCTTGGTTTACACAAGATGACAAATGGAAAAGTAACTAGAATGGAATAAAGACTTAAGATGAAACATAATTTGGAACGAATAGGTTACTTCAATCTCCCCAGTTCCACTTGAAAAGACCACATTTTGAAACACAATTATGTCAAGACAATGTCATTACTCTTTTTATATCCCCAACTAAAGAGTGATTTGATGAAAAATGTGACCACATGTCTTTCAGAAGCTCTGTCCAACTTAGGTAAACCCTTACCACAAGTACTGGCAATTCGGTCATTCTCCCGACCACTAAGCCATTGTGTTGCCACAGGCCATCTTGTCGAAATGAAACAGTTTGCCCACAGCCACTGACCACAACAGATGTTCCTTTGCCTGACACTCTCCTCAGCATGTGTGTTCTGTTGAGTCTAGAGCCAAGATACTTTCATAGACTGGCACTGCGTAACAAAAACAAAGGGAGGGAAATTCTACGATGGCGTCTTCATTGGTCTGTGACAGGATTCAGATTGAGGTTGCCCGGTTTAAACCTGGCAGCCTGTTAAAACCGCATTAAAAACTTTTGTGTCCTGGATGGAATGCAGTCAAATAATCAGCGCAGGTTGCACAGACATGATGGACCGCATTGGTGTCACGACCTGAACAAGTCTTGCCGCCCCTAACCCCAATCAAGCATGTCGACAAACGGGCAGCGCTGGCCCCTGCTGCCCTTTGGCCCTCTGGTATGTTTGTGGAACACGCAGGAGGGTAAAAAGGTGACAGCCTGCCCAGATGCCAGGAGGACTGGGAAGGCTTTGGGAAATGTCTCGCCGATGTGTGAGCGCGCACTGCCGCCCAGGGGGTGCCTGCCTGCTTGGGAACCGGACGGAAAGAGACGGGGGTTTGACAACAGGCCGAGTGTGCGCTCAGAGAGATAGTTTGTCCAAGGGATGTACCAGATGTTGACTCACACTGGTTTGCTAATCGGGAGCCACAAGCCCCTGGAGCCATGAGTAAACAGGAACGTCTGCCTTTCTCTGTCACCACAGGGAAATGGAACTGGGCTTGGGAGTAATGAAGTGACAATGTCATGAGAAATTGAAGTGGTGCTGTGGTTAAAGAGCTGCAGAATAATAAAGGCCTACAGCCACCTTAGAGCTCAACCTCAACTGCTTATGTCTCAATCAAGGATTAAGGTGTTTCTTTTAAACTGGGTACTCAGTGGGAACAGGGAACACCCATTCCCACCCACCTGTCATTGTGAATAAGAATCTCTTCTTAATTGACCGACTGCTGAAATAAATGAGAGCGAGGGAGTAGCTAAAGACAGCATAATTAAGATGACTGACAGCGCTCTACAAAACTGAACTACATTAATGCATAAGGAAACCTAGAAAATTATAATAGATTTTTAAAAGCCAAAACTGTGAACGGTACAAAACTTAATGGTTGTTTTTTCATATAGCTTGAAAATATTAAAAATACTGAAAACCAAAAAGGTGTTCTGAAAGCATCTCCTCTCAACTATAAATCAATTATATTATTTATTCAATTATATTTATCAGATCATTAAAATTGTACAAATAAATTCCTGATTAAACTGGAAACCTTTAGCTACTGGTACATATATACGGTAGCTAATAAGAAGGAAGCAGACAACAGATAGCACTCTCCATACGCAGGGCAGCAGACAGAGGCCGTTAAACGCTTTTACACTCCAATAACTTTCACAAGTCAGAGGTCTAGAGAGAGAGAGAGAGAGAGAGAGAGAGAGAGAGAGAGAGAGAGAGAGAGAGAGAGGCACACTGCCTGGCCAAGTATCAACAAGGAGCTATTGATACCAGAGATCTGTGCTGGTGTCAGTCTGAGAGCCAAACAGGATCACAATTGTGGTTTGTGCCAATAACCTTGTTGACCTTATTTAACCTTGGATTTGGCCAGTTGAGAGCTCAGACTACAAGTGTTCATTCAAAAAGAAAATTGGGAAATCCATGTTTGTGTGAGAGCACTCTGTATCTGTCAATCCAGATACACTCTATGGGAATGGTATGTGGACACCAGTCAGTCCTGGTTTTGGGCAGAGAGAAATGTTAACGCTACAGTATATGATGATATTATAGAAAATTGTGCGCGTCCAAATTTTGTGGCAACAGTTTGGGGAAGGCCCTTTCTTGTGTCAACATGGCAATGCCCCGATGCACAAAGCCAGGCAAAGGAGTTTGTTGTGGAAGAACTTGACTGGCCTGCACAGAGCCCTGACCTCCACCCCATCCAACACCTTTGGGATGAACTGGAACACCGACTATGAGCCAGGCCTTATCATCCATCAGTGCCCGACCTCACTAATGCAACAACCATGATCTTTGCCTAACCATAACCATACCATAGTTGCCTTTCACAGACATTGTAATGAATACATTAAAAACATTGGCATAAGGTATAACATTTTGGTTGAACATAATCCAGGCTTTTGCAAATGCTCAATATCAATGTTCTTGTCTGGTGATAAGATTGGTAAGACTTTCCAAAAGCTGCGTGTTCAACACTCACATATGGTTGTAAGGATCATGTGTGCACATACTGCTGGCCATTTTGTAAATATTCTTTTGTTATTTTGGCAATTTCCTGGCATGCAGTCAACGTATAGAATGTCTCTATTTTCAGTTACCTCTCTCACTGCTTGTAAATTGAGTTCTGAGGCTGTTCAGGTGTGTGACAATAGACGATGTCATGGTGGATATAAAACTATAATGAGATAGAGAGACAGAATTCAGGAGTCGGGCACCTTTCTCAGTCTGTCTAGTGTGTGTGCATGCATGAATGTGTGTGTGTGTGTGTGTGTGTGTGTGTGTGTGTGTGTGTGTGTGTGTGTGTGTGTGTGTGTGTGTGTGTGTGTGTGTGTGTGTGTGTGTGTGTGTGTGTGTGTGTGTGTGTGTGTGTGTGGTGTAATTACAGCCAGGTCCCCGGCGTGGAGCCCAGTAGAAGTATCGTCAGTCTGTCTGTGGCATGCGGTGGTGCTGACCTTCCCTCTCTCCTCTCCTCTCCTCAGGCCTGGTGACTCTCTGACTGTCTCTGGCTACACCAGACACCCCACCTCACCGCTCACACACAGGTGCTAGGAGGACAGCTGGCTGCTCGCTTTGTGCCTAACACGTCCGGTGAAGTGTTCCCTATGCACCGCTCATTACTCAAACTGAATTGTGTTCATGTTGATATTTATTAAATGTTGATGCAACAGTGCACCAATCTCACAACCCAACCGGCTATCGGTCTGATGACGAAAGTTCTCTGGGAGCAAGCGGAAATATTTTTGGGGTTCCGGTGCAGCCGACAGAGATCCGGGCCAAGACTTCCTCGTGCATTCGCTGGTCTGTTGTTTACAGTACGATTAGCAACCTAAAGTGGGAGACTGGAGTTGCTGACGACGTGCACCACCAGATTGTTTCACAAGTAGCCAAATTATAAGTTAATAAAAAGTTACCAAAAAGCTAAAGCATCACGTGATAGCCGATGGGATCCGAGATTACAATTCGGCCAATGCATTCCGCCTCTTTTACCTTCATTGTTTTTTTAACCTTTGGGCGATATGTCTTCCTAACATTTGTTAAAATCAGTTCCCGAAACTGTTTCAACATCAGCCATTTATCTGTCTGTTTGTGTAATATTTGGTCAGTTGCTCCAAATATCCAGTATGCTGGGCTGTGGTCACACACACACACACGCACGCACACACACACTCTCACACACACACACACACATTTATGCATGCACACACACAGAGCATTACTATAATGAGTGAGCCTGACAGTAATCCGTAAGGGTTTGGTCCTCAGCAGGGCAGAGCTCAGGGCCTTGAAGATGAAGCTGAGCTGGACATGTGTGATACAACACCAGAGAAGAAGAATGGGGGAGGATGATGATCAAACAATCTGGTCAGTATGAGTCACTAAGATCCCCTGAGGAAGTCTATTGAATCAAATCCAAATCCTGCGCAGCACTCTCTGTATTTGAGTGAGTGCTTATTTATTTGCATGCGCGAACATGTTGCCAACAGCGCTCAAAGTGTTTATGTCAAAGAACGTGTCTGTACAATTTTGCATGTCTTTGTCTGTGTATATAGTATGTGTGTTTAAGAGAGAGTGTGTGTGTGTGTGTGTGTGTGTGTGTGTGCAATCAGCGAGTCTGGAATGTCTCAAGACATTGTGAATCCTGATGATCAACATTGTGATCCTGTGTTACATGTGCTGCATGCTCAGGGCACGTTTACCCAAAGTGACCCAGACCGCCTCCGTGCTGGTGAGACGAGAGCCTCCGCATTGTCTGATATAAATGCAGCCATTTACCATTTATTCATCGTACAAAATAAGATGAACGTAATAATACTTAGGATTTAAGGACTGTAAAACATGACATGTCAAGGGAAGAGGTTGTATTCTTCCACAGAAACATTTTAAATATCGTAAAGTGTTGATTTGATGGTGTTTTTGGAACGTATTCAGTATATTTACTGTATTAAAGAAATACACTTGAAGAGAACTGAAGCTGAAAAGGCAGTTGAAGCAGAAGCACTGAAAGGAGTTGAAGTGCTTCCGTTTCAAAGTTGTGGCCGAAGTTGAAGTACGGAAAGACGCTGTAAAGGTGAAGTGGCAGGTGACACACAAGCGCTGAAGGAAATTGAAGTGTGAGTTAAAGTGTAAGCGCTGGAGAGCCGAATGGAAGAGTTTCAAAAATAGTTTGAATATAGACAATGACTGATAGACCAAATATCTGTTCAGATATCTAAACTGTGAACATGAGATAACTCAGGTAAACATGATCAGAGAGTGTGTGTGTGTGTGTGTGTGTGTGTGTGTGTGTGTGCCCACATGTACGCCTGCAAACATCCCCCCCCCTCCTCACTGCATCCAGGGGGATTTATTTGACCCCTTATTGCCAGCGGTGAGCCTGTGGTGGAGATGAAAGCATGCCTTCCCAGTGTGGCCCCAGTTTCTATAGCTATGGACACAGACTCACACTGGTCGGGGACAATAGAGGGGCCCTGCCACTCGCCCCTGCCAGAGCCCTCTCCTCTCCCCACCCCATCCGTCACCACAATCATATTTTCAAAACAATAACACAGCCGGGGGGGTGGGCATGATTGAAGTGTGTGCGTGTTTGATCTGTTGGTATGCAAGTGTGTGTGCGTCTGTGTGTGGGTGTGTGTGTGTGTGTTTGTCTCTTGAGTGTGTGTGCATGTGTGTCGTTATTTTTAGGCACGCGTTTGTTTCATCTGAGTGTGAACATGCTCGTTTGACTTGTGTCAGAGAGAGTGTCTGTAGGTCCACACATGCAGTCGGGAAGCAACTGTGTGCATGCTTACTTTTGTATGTGCAGATGCAAGTGTGTGTGCATGTGTGTGTGTGTGTGTGTGCGTGTGTGTGTGTGCTGTGAGCCGGGCCTTTGATGGCGTGGCCGGAGCGTGCCTAATGTGACTGCTTGCTGGGGTGGGGTGGGATGGGGGGGTGGCAGCGTTGAGCCTCCTGCCCTCGTACTGTCTACCCTGCCGTGGCCCAAGGCTCCCCCTGCAAACTTGAAAGGACCAAAGGAATCCCCCCTAAACCCCCCGACGCCGCCCCCCACATGTTTTCAGAAGGCATGACATCATCCTTTGCACAAAGGGGGCTGGAGCTGGGGTTAATATGGATGTATGTGTGAATGTGTGTTGTGTGTTGTGTGTGTTGTGTGTTGTGTGTTGTGTGTGTGTGTGTGTGTGTGTGTGTGTGTGTGTAGGGTACAAGCCCATCGGTCACAGCATTTGTCTGAAACTCAAGATTTGTCCCTTTTCTTATTTTCTTGTGTTTTTGCCTGAAACTATCTGTCTGACTCTGAATGTTTTGCATTTCCAAACATCTCCTCCTTTTATTCTGAGGTACCTGAATCCTCCAAGTCCATACACACACACACACACACACACACACACACACACACACACACACACACACACACACACACACACACACACACACATCAAGCCAATCTGGTGTTTTTCTCTTTCCCTTTCTATTCAAGAGCCTTTTATGTCAATGATTAACGTGGATTTGATCCTGCTGCTTGCCAGGCGCAGGATCCTGAAACTGAACACAGAATGCCCTCGGCTGGTCCTTCCTTCTCTCATCTTTGTCTTCTTCTTGGATTCTTTTTTTTTGGCATCAATGTTGGCTCTCTTCGGAACTCTGGCTCCTCTGCATGCACCCCAAATTTCACTGCAGACCCAAGCTGTTGTTTTCCCCAGGGTGAGGGAAGTTTGGAGCACTTTCAAACAAAAATCTCATTGGTTCATAACTGTGCAAGTGATTGCATCAGGGGCTGCACCTTCACTCCACAAGGATGTTGGACAGATTGTTTTTTATTTGACATCCAACAGAAGAAGTGTCAAGATGTGACACCTTTCTATTTCCTGCTTTGTTTTTGGGTGACTGGAGGAACCAAACACTATGCAAATAATACATACACAGGTTTATTCAGATTCCATTTACTACCTTCTACTCAAGGGTCAGATGGCAATCAAGAAGATCAAATATGTTCCTGTCAGTGCACCTTTGTGACAATGGGGGTTATGAAGGGCAAAGACACAGACACCATCATGGCTAATGTCATGGCCACTCCCTCACACACACACACACACACACACACACACGCAAACACAGAAATCTGCACTCTCACACACACTTAAAGGAACACTTCACCCCCAAAATGACCATTTGTATATCAATTACTCACCCTGTGTTACCTTGAATTTCTCGCATGCCTTCACAAACAACCAATCCAAAAGACGAAGGCAGGTAAATGGGGGTCTCATTGAGTATGGACGAGTAGCGCACCTGCGCAAATGTGAGACAGTTTATACATGGGTTAGGGTTAGGGTTAGGGTTTATAATCAAGGTTTTAGTGAAAATGCACGTGTTTGGGATGGAGTGAGCATACACAGTGAGACTACACGAGTTGTGTGAGAGTTTTTAAAAGGATGTTTTGATATAGTTTTGCCGTGGAGGCACAGCAAGAAAAACTGAGTTTTCTTCAAGAATTCAAGACGCCACATGGTGAGCATTTGATACAAATAGTAATTTTGTGTGTGAAGTATTTCTTTAAGAAGTCAGCTTTGCACTTCACACATACTATGTACACATGAATTGTTCACACACACACACACACACACACATTTCTTGATTAGTTTTATCTCTGCCTGTGTCACACACTCTCTCCCTTCTCTTACAAGTGTTGCTTAGAGGTGAGGGCTCGCCGCCTTCGTCTGTTTAATGGGCCGTCCGTTTGCCAACTGTTCCTTTGAGGGGGCCGGTGCGTCGGGCGTCGGAGCCGGGATTTGGGAGGGAGGGCCGGTGCCGCTGGATCAGACAGATGGAGGGGGGTCCGGCTCCATTCATTTAGCTCTATGAGAACAACAGAGCCCCACTTCAAACAACAAGGACGCAACCTGCTGGCCCCATCGTCTGCGAACGCATACGCAGGCATTACGCAGACACACACATGCTACAACACATGCATGCTTGTGTTCAAACACATGTGCTTTTATTAGAACTTTCTTAACTTGTATTTGATTTGATGTCTTAAATCTACTTCAAGGACATGAAGTCAACACCCCAAAGTTGTCACTGTTGCTGTTCACACTGCATCTGCAGCTCATCTGACCCCCCGACACACATGCATGTACACACACATATGCACCACACACTACACACATATGCACAGAGGGGCATAAAAACACAGGCTCCACAGTGCCCACCCCCATCCACAGCCCTTCTTTCCCTGGGACTCCCTCCTCTGCTACCACCCGGCCCCCCCTCCTGAATTCACTGGCACTTCCAGAAAGCTCCGAGGCGCCAGCGGAGCGGGGCTCATCTCTTGGGAACAATAAAGCCAGATCTTCATAAAAACTTCAAAAAGGCCTCGCCAAGTGTTTTATAGGTGCTTTAAAGGTTTATGGGCCCTGGGGAGGGGAGAGAGAGAGAGAGAGAGAGAGAGAGAGAGAGAGAGAGAGAGAGAGAGAGAGAGAGAGAGAGAGAGAGAGAGAGAGAGAGAGAGAGAGAGAGAGAGTGAGTATGAGTGACGCAGTAGTGGCAGGCTTCACTTTTCCCACCCACTGCACGCACACATACATACATACACAAACACACACACATGCCAGCGTAGACATACATGTACGCCGCTGCTAATCCGCCAGTAAGTGCCAAGCTGAAATCGGCTGGTGGCAGGCAGGGCGGGGTAGTGGATATGAGAGAGAGGGGGGGGGGGGGGGGGGGGAGAGAAACAGGTGATCAGTCGGTGCAGAAATGGAAAAGAAGAGGATGAAAGAGGGATGTCGCTGTGGCGTCAGGAGAGAGCGGTCAGAGCTGCTCATATCTGAACTAACTGATGCATGTCGAGGCGTCCAGCCAAAGCTGTTTCTGATGGTGTATGTGTGTGTGTGTGTGTGTGTGTGTGTGTGTGTGTGTGTGTGTGTTTGTAAGGTTATCTGGCCATGGTGGGGACCCACCCTTTGGCCCATAATGCTAAAAGACCTCAGGAAGGGTCAAGTTGAAGAGCGCGAAGATGGGCCACTCTGAGATGGAAGAGATTAGGGCCGGCTCACTTTCAAGATGCTTTGCTGTTTTGCAGGCGGATCGGTTTAGCCGCACGCACACACACACACACACACACACACACACACACACACACACTGGAGCACGTGCGACTAGAATCTTCCTGTTCCAGTATACGGAAGCTTAACAGCCTCTGAATCCTGCTTCACTGCCAGAAGACGTGCTGACGAAATCACAAATCAAATGATTCTCCGAGATTCTTCACTTGTCGCTGCAGATATTTGGATGAGTCACGAGTCGCTGCGGCCGCACACTTCACTTTGAATCTCTTTTATGAGCATGAATAGCCACTATTCAGGGTGTTTTGGGAATGTTTTCTTTATAGGTATTTAGATATATGCCAGGGTTTATATTTAGCTCGGGTCCTCCTGGAGTCATAAGGTTTAAAATTAGGAGGTGTCAGAATTCCAGTACAATTCTTAAGTTACTGTCAATAAACTGTGAAGGGCTGCTCTTAAAGGCGCAGTGTGTTGGCGACGATGCATTATGGCATGATTTGTGTGTGATAAGCTGCTTGGGGAAGTGTGTGTGAATTTGTAAAAATAGTACAAAAGTGTAAATCCTCTACATGGTATACATGTGCATGTGCACATCTAAATATCAAGATTCCTGGGTGCATGCCGCTTGCGTGCACCGATGTGTGTGTTTGTGCGTCCATCTGCATATTAGTGTTTGTAGGATCTGTTGACAGGGAAGCATGCAGCATTTTATTTGCTCAAGGGCTGGAAAAACACATGGTGCTAGCAAGGGAGCGCTGTGATATGAGCCTGCTGAAAGCAAGCTGGCCAGCCAGAATTTAACCCTGGGATCACGATTCAACTCAAACATATTATCAAAACTGTGCAACGTACAGCTTTTAATAAAGCGTGTGCAGAAATGCAGAGTAAGTAAGTAAGAAAAAAAGTGGTACTGGATGAAATATGTGTAAAAGAACTTGAAACTGAAAAACCAGCGACACGATTTCCCTGAATCTTGGTGGACGGGTGTAGCATGAGCGAAGGGAGAACCCATCACATGTTGGAGCGGATCCGAATCACGGGGCGGATACACGGCACTTATGGAAACGGCCTTGGTCTGCTAGTTTCTGAAATTCATTAATGCTGAAAATGAAAGTATAGATCTTTACGTAAATGAACGCCAACATTGGGTTCAACGCGTCACCAAGTGCAGCGATGCATACGTGTACTACAGCACACCGTGACGTCACTGCTGGGTGTGGTCACCGTGTGCAACTAAACACACTTCTGAACACTCAGGTGAACCTTTCAAAATAAAATAATCTATCGGTGTTGATGGAGGCTTTAAAAAAAAAAAAGTAAAACGTCTGGAATGTCTTAAAGTTAATATCTGTAGGGTGATCAGTTCTGATAAAAGTATAACATTAATCTGATAAAGAGCCAATTTACCACAAATGTGCATTTTGCATCAGCCACTCGTAAAGAGTGGACCCCCCCCTTTTCCAAGGTTTAATGTGTAGTTTCTGTTTTAGTTTTTTTAAATTGTCTTCAAGCAGAAAGAACATTTTTCATGAGCACAGTCTGCCTCTCAATTTTATTGTTAATTTAACTTCATGAATAGCAAAGTAATAATTACAGACTGCTAGTATTTGATGAGGATAACAGCACTGGAAAACTATATCTCGGTATCCTACAAAATAAGAGGCATGCACAGCTCATCTTTACAGCGCTGCATTGAGAAGGTAACGCTGACGTAATGCACATCACCCTGAAACTAATGGAGGGGATGTCATACTGTATTTTCCTAATGCTAACCCTAAACTCTATTCAAACCTGTTACAAAAAAAAAAAAAAACACTCCATCAACATATGCAATAGTAAAATCATTGTTCATCCACGGCAAGTGCACGCTGCAGGCTTCACGCGGCCATGCCCACCGCTTATACTGAGATTCTGTCTGCAGCTGCCCACCATTCACTTTTCATCAAGTGGGTGACAAACAGCGATGAGGTCATTGCTATATAGCATCTGTAGGAACAAGTGCCCTCTATTTGTCATTTACTCTCCTTCATAGGAGACGAATGTGCAGCTTTTGGGAGTGTATCATACATGTGGATGAAACTCCAAACGAAAAGAGAATCTGATCTGCACACACGTGAAATATAAGCTTGCTTTGCTCCTCGCGGCTGATGAGGTGTGCCAAAATATATCGCGGACCACGGTGGAATTTCCAGCTCTCGAACTGAGACAATGAAGTGCAATTAATGCGTAAAGTACTATATCTCTCAAACAGGAAGTGTAAAAAGGTCAACATCACATAAAAGATGTTGTTATTACTCAGCGGGACTCACATGAACGTTAGAAACTTCCTAACTGCTCGTGTGCGGCGATCTGTTAAAAGAGAAGAAACCCTCATAAACAACCAAGGCTTTTATTTTGTAATATTCATTTATTGTTCAATAAAAATAGATTTTAAAAAAAGTGACGTGATGTCTCCTTCATGACTTCGCCCGATGGATCTGCCAACAGCTCCTTGTAAACATGGGGCTTTACTTTATGTTCAACTGGAGAGGGAATTCAAACCCCCTCTCATCCCCTTCAGCTTAATCTGAAGACAGACTCCTGCCTATAACTTCTCTGACCTTTGACCTCAGTAGTGATGACAGCCCCACATTCACTTACTTTCACATTTCGGGCAGATACAGTACATTCATCCCCTGCTCTTTGTTTGTACATGGTTCGGTTTCTGGTTGTGTGATCTGTGTGTGTTTTTTTTTGTTGCAGTTGGCCCTCGTTAAAAACCGCTTTTAACAATGTGAATAAAGAAGACATCTAAGCGCTAACACAACAGTTCAAGCCATTAGTAAAACCAATTACAACTTTTAACATCAGTTTTTGTCTAAAGACATCTTTATACAGTAGTTACACGTAAACACATCTTTGAAAGTGTAAGGAAACTCAATTCTGTAAACGCTTTGAGAGACGCCTCCTGCGACAACATCCTGAGAACCTGGAATGCTACAGTGACTGAGGCCAGGTCCACGACTTCACACATCACAACGCTTCTCTCGGAGCTTTCTGGCGCTACATTTGGAAATGCTTGCAGGTTATTACAACTGCGTGGACGTTTTTATAGCAAGTATTGATCGTTACGCTGAAAAACAGTTGATAAAAAAAAAAAAATTCATAAAACACAACAGCCTGCAGTTCAATGTAAACGCCACGCTGTTCTGCTTCAGACGTCAAGGTGTGACGCTTCACAAATGTTCACATGAATACTTGGCACAGGTTCCCAAAAGTTTGCTAAAAGGGATGGTGAAGATTGTTAAGAGGCTTTATTTATTGTGTATTTAGAATTCATCCCAAAAGTAGAATACCTGCATGAGTGTTTTGGTAATATAAATATAGGATATGTTACTTCGCTAACAAACGTCGGGCCTCTTAACAACTAGAGTCATCCCTTTCACCCTAGAACCCCTTTGGGAGACGCTGCTCGAGACTGGCGGGCACCATTTTCTGATGCATCTGGGAATACCACTGAGCCAAACACAACAAAACACTAAACTGGTTAACTTT
Organism: Cottoperca gobio; assembly: GCF_900634415.1. Taxonomy (NCBI): domain Eukaryota; kingdom Metazoa; phylum Chordata; class Actinopteri; order Perciformes; family Bovichtidae; genus Cottoperca; species Cottoperca gobio. The sequence goes on along the minus strand of NC_041373.1, from coordinate 15,310,103 downwards.
TAGCACAGCATGAACTACAGTACTTCAGATGTACTCAGCACAATTCTGGAAGGTCTACATGCTTTTTCCCCTCCAATCTATTAGAAAAAAAAAAGAGTCAAGTATTGCTTGTGTTTTCTCCGTTGTGAAATTCCAAATGACCTGGTTTTATTTTGTGTCACTTCACAAGTATGTGTTAGCTACACTACGACTGAGTCTACTATACAGAGGGTTTGTTTCTGCAAAAAGGGAGAAAAAGAGCAGCGGAGAGCGTCGGCCCTCCTCCATCTCCTCTCTCTCTGTCTCACTTGCTTGGCTGCTTCGCTGCCAGACAGTACAGTGGCCAACAGCAGTTGAGTGACAGGCTGACGGGCCAAATCGCCGAGCCGATTGCGTCCCCAAGCGGAGACGCCAGCCCCCCTCTGTACTCCTCCATTCCTTCCTGCCCTCTGGGCCGGGTCCAGAGCCCACATCCTGGGAACATGGGGCCCGGCGGCTGCAGCTGACAGCTCTTTGGGAATGACACAATGAGAGAGTTCATAGGAAAAGCCGTGTCCGCGTGTGGCTGGGGAGGACGATGCTGCCTATGTTGTTCTGGCAACGTGCGCGGCCCGATGTGCCGACGTCAATCATGCCAGAAGTCAAAGTGACGCTCCATTAATCCTGACGGCGTCACAATATTTTCCCCAAATGATTTCTGACAGCACAAAAACTATTTTCTCTTTGTTCCATTTTGTTATTGTTCATTTGGTGGCCATATGAGGGTTCTCTGATGTTCATAAAAAAAAAAAAAGGTCCGATACATTTCGTGGAAACAGAAGCATTTCAGATGAGAGCCGAACATATGACATGTTCTAGCTGCAGCTGTGGACGGTAACGCCACAGCACGAGAGAAACTAGTGTAGAGTTTAGGTCTGTTTGTACAAATGTAACAGTTCCTTCATTTCCATACACACTTATCCGAAGAGAATCTGCACACGGCATGAACTCTTAAAGGTTCATTCTCTCTGCTGGAAGTGTCACACTGTGGTGGCCCGGCTGTGTTTGAGCGCCAGTGGTGAATACTCCTTAATGCGAACGCACAGTTTGCCCCTCAGCCAGGGGTTCTGGAGCTCCAGGGGACAGAAATCATCCTGAAGCCACTTTTCTCTACTGTCCACCACCAGCACGAGGCCGAAGTGCTTCAACTGTTCAGGGACTGTAGTACACACACTGCTCCTGTTCGCCACCGCCTCCGCTGCTACCGAGCATGCGCCGCGACACCACGTTCATCTCCTGCACCACCAGCTGGACCATCTCCTGCGCTGACGTCCCTGGAGTTACACAAAGCTGAAACACAGGAGGAGAGGATATCACACAGTGCCACAAACACAACAACAGTTCACAGGCCGGATGACTTCGACACATCGAAAGATCTACCTTAACACTGGTCTCCTTTGGGAGGCCTGTGCGATACTGCGGGTACACTCTGAGTGTGGCATGACAGCCTTTCCTGAGGGCGGCAGGTGACAATGCGGAGAGTCTCTGCGTGCCGCTGTCCTCTGATAACGTACGCGCTGGTGGAAGCTGTGGTAGGCAGCGGTCGGCAGAGCAACAGCGGTCCACTGACGAGGGCCGGTGCCATCTCCGCTGTGGCGAGGTGGAGGGCGAGGTGGAGGGCGAGGTGCAAGTAGTGTGGTAGGAGTAAGGCAGGTGGGCTGAGGTGGAGGAGGGGAACTCCAGGCTGCTGGTTCTCACACAGAAGGCCTGTCTCTTCTCTGTGATGTGCAACAGCTCGATCTGCCTGCTGGGCAGGATGAAGTCACTGTCAAACAGCTCCGGGCCGCCCCTCCGCCGTTCCCCGCCACACCGACCTCCTCCGCCACACCGCTCACCTTCCCTCCCGTGCTGCGGCGCGGAGGCCTGAAGGACGTCCGGCGTGGAATCCCTTAGCATCCCCCCTCCGCGTCCACTCCCGCCGAGACACACCCCTCCACCTGAGCTGCTCCCGTCGCTACGCAGGAAACCACGAGGCTCCAGTGGCGCGGAGGACGAGAGGGGCGAGGGCGGCAACAGGTCCAGCTCACGGGGACTCTGGGCACGGCTGGAGTCGTAGTCGCTGTCGGTGGTGAGGAAGACCTCAGAGGAAACTTCCTCGTCTGATAATCCAGCGAAATCTGCAGAATGTGAGAAAAAGTACTGAGAATCGTGTACGCTGAACACCACCGACATTATGAGCTCCAATGTTTCCAATGAAACCAGAGAGGAACGCTAACTCATCGTCTGTGGAGAGTTTTCCGTGTTTACTAATATACTAAAACGGGTGATGTCATTTAAGTTGCATATGAAATCCTATATTTATAACAGAATGATATAACAAGGTACATGATTCAAGGTATTTCTGTTGTAAGCGTTGATTCTGACCTAGGTGCTTGAGGCAGGGTTCGGGTGAAGGCATGGGGGAGGGCATGAAGTCTGGCTGAGAGGAGGTGGAGGGAGGCTTGTCGGGCAACACTTCCTTGGAGAAGTCAATTATCCAGCTTATGGAGATGCCTCCCGTTGGCTGCTTGTAGCGGGCATACTGCAGGGCGTCCATGATCCACCTCGCATCACGCCACACCTCCTCCATTTCCTGTTGTACAGCCACCAAGACCATAGCGGTTCATCTCAGGAACAATCAAACGTATTATTGGATTCTTTTTAAATCCATCTCCCACACAAATACTGGTTGTATACGTAGCCCAGGCTAGATGTTGCCGCAGTGTGTGTGTGTGTGTGTGTGTGTTACCTGAATGTGATCCTGGACCTGCTGGTGTTTCTTCTTAGCAGCGAGGAGCTCAGGTCTCAGAGAAGGCTTCCCTGAGGGCCTGCTGGGACATGAGGGACTCCAGCTCCAGCAGCGCCGACACTCTGCAGTACTGGCCAATGAAACTGGGGCAATAGGCATTAAAGTGGACTGTGGGGGAGAGGGAATACAAAAAAAGAAACGATGGGCCAGTAAATACGGGAACATATAGATTTGGAAACAGCATTTTGGACGAAGATCTGATAAACTGACCGAGTTCAAAGACCTGCAGGGGCAGGGTGAGGAAGCCAGAGCGGGGGGAGTACGGGTTATTCTGACCAGGAGCGGTGCACACTTCATCTGAAGGTGGCAGGAGGAGCAGGAAGGACACTTTCTCCCCAAACTCCACTACTTCCTGGCTGTAGATACGAAAGTCCTGCACCTAGACACAGAGAGAGGTGATGTCAGTGGAGCCTTAAAGCTGTGACAGAACAATTAAATCATGTCTATTAAATATGCATGCAATGTTCTTTTGGTGCAAGATTACCATGATGGAGATAAGGTCATTTCAGCTTTTATGTGATCGAAGTAAAGGGTGAGTCCCTGGTACCATGTAAGCCACAGCGGGGCCACCATGAAGTCACATTTTCCCTCTTTTAAGTATCTTGAAAGTAGAACCAGAGGCTCCAACTCCAGTAATGGAATGAGAAATAAGGAATACGGCAGCTGCATGGTTTGCTGTATTCATGGTTTATTACATATAATTAATACACTGATGGGCTCTTTTGTGGAGAAGGTCAAGAGTAAAACTATATGACTGCTAAAGCCCCCGTTTGATGTTTTTAAAACCCTTTAAACATCCATCCCCTCTGGAAACACATTTAAGTGTTCAGCTCTACATTCTGATTTATTGATGCATATACGGTATATTCATGTTCACATTCATGTGACTTTTCACAGAACATCTATAGCAGTCTGTGTCTGCTCGCAGGAACAGTGGGTGGTAGAAGGTTAAAGTCAAATGGACAATGATTGCCATTGTGCTGGAATTCAAACCATGTTCTTTTACAGAAATCATGTAGAATTAGTGGTCTAACCAGAACTGGCTGAATATCCATTGGAATCATTCTCATTGCTACTGCCTGCCTCTGTAACTTGGCTGGAGATCTTTCAAGGAGTTTCAACTGGTTCCATGATATCAGTCAAAATCAGTGTAACAGAAAAACACTTTTTTATTTTTTTGTATTTCAGTTTCAGATTGACTCTGGCGTAACTCTAACCTGATTGCCAGGTACATTGATGTGTGCCATCAGGTCCTTGATGGCTCTGCGCAGGTCCTGTAGGAGGCGATGTGGAGCACTCTGGTCTTCGCAGTCCATTTCCAACGACTCCTCCAGAGAGCTGAGAGCCTGCAGCCACTGCCACTCCTCTCTAAAACAACACACATGTAGAACACACACTCACGGGAATGCTATAGGTGTCTTTGCGATTGTTCTCATCCAGAACCCACATGCACTGACTCACATCGGAGGAAAACTTAGCGCCCAAAATGACCTTTTGCATATCAATCACTCAGTGTTACCTGGAATTCTTGAAGAGAACTTTGTACAACAAAAACTGAGAAAAGTCTTCACCGACAGCAAAACTATATCAAAGGAAGTCTCATGTATCCAGCCGTATACTCACTACTTCAGAAACACAAGCGTTTCCCGCGTAAACGTTACTTATTATAACAGTTCTGCACACTGTACGCAGACGTCTCTACGTTTTTGGATCCATCGTTCACCGTGGAGGCATGCGAGAAAACCTTTTTCTTCAAGATTTCAAGGTAACACTGGGTGAGGAAATGGATATACAAATGGTCATTTTGGTCGTATGTAAGTATTTCTTTAAGTGGCATATGATCCTCACCTGGACACGTTGCTGTTGTCCCGGATTTTGGTGTGACAGAGGACGTTGGGGAGCTTCTGAGGCACCAGCACTCTGATCTGCTCCACCGATGTACACAGCTTCAGGTAGCCCAGGTATAAGCCTGGAGACAACACCTTCCTGCTCCGCCTGTGATACGCCAGCTTCTCCTGAGAACAGCAGGTGGAGACTGAGTAAGAGGAGGGTACGGTGGTGTTGACGGGTTCATTGCGCGGTGACACCGATTCTAATTCTTTCTCTGTAACCGACCTCACATTCATCTGAATAATGTTGTTTTTATGTTTTGCTGTTGTTAGTCCTTAAAAGGCTTCAGTCTGAAGTTGCTCCAACATGTTTCATGTGGAAGTCAGCACGACAAAATAGCCCACCAGCACATTTTTATGCATTTCATCATACAATTTGTTCATAACTGGCCACAAAACAAATATTTAATTGACATGTGGTTTCGCCGAAGGGAGTCTCCACCATTGTTTTCGTAACCACAAGGACAAACCAACTTACACTGGAGACAAAACAGTATTGCAACAATGATATCGAGTTCACCGGGCTATATAGACAAAATTAACTTGTGGTTTGGTTCCAGATTGTGGTCGTTGTGAACAAAACAACCACACAGCATTAGTTGCAAAACACAAAACAACAACAATTAGCGAGATTATCATCGGCCGACAACGCTGGAATTCAAATGTCACCTTCCAATTTCCACCGCCCGAACAGCTTTTGAAGATAAAGCGACTGAGAAGATAAACATTCATGTCGGGTCGGCATGGATTAAAGATTGGACTTTTAATTAATTATTTGGCAAACCGATTCAATATGTGCCTTTACAAAGAAGGTGACAAATGGAAGAGGAGAGTCATGATGATTAATCTTTGTCTAAATAAAGAGTGTCTGCATAAGCAGCACTCGTAATTGGAAGCATATTGCAAATTACAGTCCTATTGTTTCAGCCAAAGAGCCTCATGTTTACTGGTTTTCTCCAAATGAGAGTTTAACAAACATTCGAACGATACCAATAGATAAATGTTTTCCAGTGTTTTTTTGGAGCATTTTGTTGTTGACAAAGTGCCTTACACCACGCCGTTTCATCTTGCTAAATCTCCGGGCTACAAAAAAATGCAAAGAATGAGCCCGCTGAAAACCACAACCACTGCTGACAAACCCATTCCTTACTGCTGGGGAAGCAGCCTGTCTCCAAAGCTAAAGCAAAGACCAATCAGTGCCCGTCTGTTCCTGCAGGACTCACGTGGAGTGTGATGAGAAGCATGTCCAGAGCAGTGGGCTCTTCAGGGGACGAGACGGACTTGCGTTGGAGCTGGAGTTTGCAAAGCTGTGTCCAGCGAACGCCGTCCAGGTTGGGACAGGTATTCATGTCCTTCAGGAGTACCAGCAGGACGTTACCATGCTTGTCTTTGATTGGCTCAAAATACACCTGACCAAGGTCCTGGGTTCCCAGTATTCCCTGAGGGAAAACATCAGATCATAATTGTACTCCAGTTCGGCACTTTTCTCTCTTTTTAAAGCAGAGCATGAGGGCATTCACTATTAAGTCCTCATAGTTTGTGATACCTGTAGTTGGGACACAGCCTGCAGCATCTTGAGGCGCGTCTGCAGAGTACAGGAACAGGACGACTGGGAAGGACTGAGATACTGCTGCAGCCAGGGAATCTCCTCCCATAGATAGGACACCTGGCACACATGGGATGGAGGCACACGTACAACAACGTTTTTTTCAAATGTTATCAAAACATCAGCTTACGTTCTACAGTTGTGGGTCGTCTGTGTTTTTCTCTTTCTGTCTGTCTACCTTGGTAAACCAGAGGAAGTCCTGCATGAGGGAGCTGGAGTAGGAGTCTTCAACCTCCACAATAGGAATCTGGTCCTCTGGAGTCACCAACACATTGTCATCTCTGTAGAGTATGGCTGTCAGATAAAGACCTCTGGAAAGTAACGCAGAAGAAGTTCACGTGTTACAGTAGAAACATCACAGCACTGACTGTGAATATGAAAATGACACGTCGCACAACTTGTCCCTAACATGTTCTGCTATGTTAAAGCTTACACAGGTCTGCACACCATGTGATAATAACACCCAATGGCTAGTTGCTGCCATGACACCATGAAGTCAGTGGTATATTTAACAATCAATAATGAATATAATACATTCACTCCTGAATGAATACTCACTGAAAATATGTCATTTGACAATTTAAATTCTACAGTTGCCATACACACAGTAATTACATTTCCTTTCACATTAGAAGTCTACAGCATGGAGGTCAATTATTTTGAAATGTACCTTTTCAAGCTTTTAACAAATTTGCTGGTGGGTTGGAAGAGGTGGCGCAGGCTTTTGGATACAGAGTGCTTCCTCCCTTGTGGTGGAGCTTTGCACTGTTCTGTGTGCACAAGACAGAGACAACAAAATAGTTCATTCCAAAACAACAGAAAGAAATGATGAACATACTGATGCTCCTGCTTTATGCTTCAGGGGGTTTATGAGAAACTGTGGCTTGACTCTGATTGGTCGTCTGATTTTCCTGCTAACGCCAATGAATACCTCTGTCCTGACAAACTCTAGAAACATCTCTTCCAGTGACAGAACGTTACCTAATTGACAACAAACCTGACACGTCCAACAACACGGTCGGAGTGGAATGTTTTTCGACATTTCATGCGCTCCAGTGGCGCGGCACCATTTGACAGTCGTGCTGGCTGCCAACAGCAGACTATGGGCCTTCAGGGAACCACTAGCTCTCCGGTCCCCGAGGGACACTAACTGTGTGTATATGTATGTGTGTGTGTGTTTACCTGCACATACTAAAGCTGCTGGAGCATGGCGAGTCTTGAGCTACAGCCATATGAGTGGAGCCAAGGAGCTGTAGTAATTTGTGTGTGTGTGTGTGTGTGTCTGTATGCGTCTTAACCCTTTGCCACTCACTGACAGGGAGGTCAGTTAAGTCTGTGGGGACATGTTTATTTTTAGTGGGCCTGGAGGGGGTTGGAGGCGAGAGAGGGAGGTGTGTGTATGTATGTATGTGTGTGTGTTTGTGTGGGCGCCTGTTGGTGAGATAACGTACCTCCCAACTCATTAGAAGCACTGAGTCCCAAACCCTCCACAGATTCCCTCTCCTCCCCTCCCAGGTGATCTTACTCCAGCCCCAGGCCACTTAAAGTCAATAAATCCCCCCATTCAGGACCCGAAAAGAACTCATTTTCTCTTCAGGTGGACGAGTCGAGGTGGAGTAAGAAGAAAAAACAGCACCCCTCGACCCCTCTCACCTCCCCAAACTTCTCTTTGCTCGCGAGTCTGTTCAGCTCTAGTCGTCCTGGCCTCGGTGCGTGTTTGACACTGAGTAAGACAGACAAGTAGGGCTGACTGCTGGGGTGCCTGTGTTAGTCAAGGCCTCTTTCACAGTTTAATTAATAGTGTTTGGACAAGAGGGAGAATGTGGCGTGGGGCTATAAGCCGCACTGCGATGGGGGTGCGTACATGGACATGTGGGAGAGAGTTGGAGCGGAGCGGGAGAGCATGCACTTGAATATTTGTGTCTGTTACATGTACGTGTGTATCTATGCGTGTGCCTGTCTATCTTTATGTGTGTATATGTATGGACAGTAGACAGGACGACTGGCGGGCTGTGGGGGGGTGGAGGGGGGGGGGGGGGCAGCAGTAGTCAGTGTTAATTTATGCCTTCTCCCGACTCCAGCCCAGGACTCGTATCTTACAGGAATAACAAACATGACCCCGGGACACGCCACCTTGGCTACCGTGCCTGAACTCTCAAGCTCAATCAGTCGGCGTCTGAAGAACCAAGAGCCACTCTATACTGACTATTATATTGCCTCTCGCCCTATTGCAAATATGGTCTGGCCACAGTGGACAATAGTAAGTGGGTGAGTGTGTTTGGGCATGTGGGTGTGCGAGAAAAAGAGAGACAACTTGCTCAATGCTAAATGCAGTTTGCCGTCATGTAAAAGAGTCAGTGTGGACAGGTTTTGACACTTATGGGAGCAGCTTACAGCCTGCAGTGTTTGGGGATATAAACAGCCTGAGTGTGAGAGAAGTTGATCTGCATTTTGTCACAGAGAGAGAGGTATTCAGCAGAGGAAGGGCTGAGTCATGGAAAGATGTATAAGGGAGGGGGGGGGGCTTGTTGAGACAGAGGGGAGGGTATTATTTTTGAGGTGGCATGCCGTTATAGGGTGTATGGCCCCCGAAGTACTTGTCATGGCTGAGATTGTAAAGTGTCTGTCAAGGTGAGATGAAACACAGCGATTGGTGAGACGTGTTACACCTGCGAGTCGAACCGACCATTGCTCAAGTTTGTGTTTGTTTACGCCGAGAATATTTCTGGAAGGCGGTTGCCGAAAATTCAAATGTGTTTGTATAAAATGTGACGGGCGTAGTGAAAACGACAGAAGCTCAGGTTAATGTCAGGAGCTAATGGTGCATTTCACTTGGACTTCTGCTACTTTACTTCAACTGATACCAGAACTAAAAACTGACCTTAGGGTTGTGCACTTTCGAGATGTTATTCTACCTAAGAATTTGCTGCTTGTAATTCCACAGTTAAACCAGTGTAATACGTTGGGTGTGGTGTAACATGTGCTCGTATGTAGAGCACATCAAGTCACTATCACTACCAGGTTTGGGGGTTTGGGTTTCACCAGGGGTCAGCTATGCAAACCGTTAAAGCGCTCGTATTACGGTTCAGTCTTTTAGGTAAACACGCCCACCAAATCGATCAAAAAGTTGTTGATACCATGGCAGACACAGTGGCGGTGGGCTTCTTTTATCTGTTCAAGTAGCTGGTCTAGTGCCTCCTTCTGGCCTCTCTGACGTGGAGCGCGGCCATCAATATCCCTCCAACCTGCAGGCAGAGGTGAGAAAGACCATATTAGAAAAGTGACCATGCAATGCTCGGTCATAGCGCTGGTTTAAGATCTCTGAACAGGTGTCGTAAGCTGTTCTGTGCATTAATGATGGAAAAGCAACAATGATGAAATGAAGACGCTCCAAGTCTACATGTTGCTGTTATTCCCTAGTTGCAAGACAAACTTTGATCCAGACTGAAATACTGGATCTCAACAACTATAGAATGAATTGTCATAAACATATGTACAAACATTTGTGGTCCCCGAGGCATGAATCATACTATGAGGTTGACATTTGTTTGTGAAATGTCTCGACAATCTTTGGATAGATTGTCATGAAATTTGGTGCAGATATTCACGTTCCCCTCATGTTGAACGGTCAGTACTTTAACTTTATAACTTTTCATTTAACTATCATCAGGTCAAACATTATATTTGTCCAATTGTTGGATGCCTGCTCGACATCAGCTTGGTAGCATTGTCCTTGTGTTAGCATGTTAGCATGCTAGCTGTTAGCTGTTACCTCAAAGCACTAGTTTAGACTTACAGTTAGATTTCCACTGCATCATCTACAATAGCCAAGATTTACTGAATATAACTGTATATAGTTAAAGATATTTTGACATATAGAATTGCCTAATGTATGTTTGGTTATGCAAAATAGGTATTTAAGTATATCAGGTATTAGGTATAGTCTTCAGTATGAATCACGACACTTCTAATATTCCCAAATGGTAGTTTGAACACAAGTGGAACAAAGAAAGACATCCTTCTTTGTTTTTATACATTTTCCACTGGGGAGCCGTGGTTATTGTAGATAAGTCCAGAAGTTATTATTTTTCTATCAACAAAGATACATCTTCCAACGTTGACTACTTTCAATTATTTGTGGTGTGTACGCCTTGTAAGTTTTTTATTATGAACAGGCTGCTAGGGAAGCATACGGATTCTTCTCACAGAGGAATGTTTGCATAACATTATTTGGTTTATTTGAAAGAGGTAGACCTTTATCTATGGACTATGGAGCAATAACTTTGTTTAGCTGGAAATAAACCGGACTTAAACTAACACTTTAACTATTGTATGAGCAGTTCTGACACATACGTCAGTGGGACCCTATGTGAGGTTAGTCTAGGGATTGGGAGGGGGGTTAATCAAATTCTGCTTGGGACCCCAAAAAATCTTGGGCTGACCCTGTTCCTGAGGCTTCTAATAGTAGGAGTATGAGGTGTGTGAGACGGCCTGCTTCTCAAACAGGTCTTATGTGTGTACCATAGGAAACAGCACCCACCCCAGTGTGAGAAAGCTGTGGTTGGCTGAAAGACAGACCTACTGAGCACGACCGCTACTGGCTGCCCTGCACATATTTGGGCTCAGAACAGACAGTATGCACACACACACACACACACACACACACACACACACACACACACAGAGAAACACACACACACACAACACAACACACACACACACACATGTAGAGAGACACATAAACACGTCCTGCTATCAAGTCTCCACAAGCACTCTGAATGTACAGTTATTGTAATACAACCTCTATCTCTACTTTTTGTATTCCTCTTTTTGTTTTTCTTTCTGAGTGTTTCCTATTTTCCACACATGCACATGCACATGCACACACAAACACACACACATGCACACACAAACACACACTTTCCCTATCCTCCTCATAGATGACCATCTCTGCAGAAAACGATCCTTCAGCACCTTCTGCCTACT